>NC_134701.1:4025000-4152500 GCF_043290135.1 Rhipicephalus microplus
GAGATAGTGTTGTTTTATTGCATGTACGAAACTGCAATAGGTGAAATGTTGTGAAAGTACACAAAACGGCTTGAACAAGCCAGATACTGCGTGTTGTACCGTTACAAGTGCGAAAATGCTATAATGTGATATTCTCGTTAAAGCACATGCAAGCATCGTGAAACCTTAAAGAACGATGTCATTTAGCGAGATACAGCGTTCTGTACTGCAATAAGTTGGTGAAAAACTGTGAGGTTATGCAAATATCGTAATTGTGAACGAAACAGTGTAATAGAGCGTTTTTCAATACAAGTACAAATGTTAGGTTAGGTTAAGATATGAACCGTCGTAAAACCGCATTAAACAATGTCACTTATTGAGATGCAGTGTTTTTCACCATTACAAGTCGGGAACTGCGATATCTAATGTGAAAGCGCTTGCAAACGTCGTTAGGTTAGGTTAGGTTAGGTTAGGTTACGTTAGGTTAGGTTTGGTTAGGTTAGGTTAGGTTAGGTTATGTTAGGTTAGGTTGGGTTAGGTTAGGTTAGGTTACGTTAAGTTAAGGTATGAACCGTCGTAAAACCGCAATAAACAATGTCACTTAGTGAGATGCAGTGTTTTTCACCTTTACAACTTGGGAACTGCGATATCTAATGTGAAAGCGCTTGAAACCGTCGTAATGTTGTAGAAAGCAATGTAAAGTAGCGAGTAAAACGTTTTCTAACGATAGAAGTGCGAAGGTTATGTTAGGTTGAGTTATGTTAGTTTAAGCTAGGTAGCGTCGTGAAACTACCAAAAACGACGTCATCTAACGAGATAGTGTTGTTTTATAGCGAGTATTAAACTGCGATAGGTGAAATGTTGTGAAAGCACACAAAACGGCATGAACAAGCCAAATACTGCGTGTTCTACCGTTACAAGTGCGAAACTGCTATATTGTGATATTCTCGTTAAAGCGCATGCAAGCATCGTGAAACCTTAAAGAACAATGTCATTTAGCGAGATACAGCGTTCTGTACTGCAATAAGTTGGTGAAAAACTGTGAGGTTATGCAAATATCGTAATATTGAACAAAACAGTGTAATAGAGCGTTTTTAGATACAAGTGCGAATGTTAGGTTAGGTTAAGATATGAACCGTCGTAAAACCGCATTAAACAATGTCAATTACTGAGATGCAGTGTTGTTCACCATTAAAAGTGGGGAACTGCGATATTTAATGTGAAAGCGCTTGCAACCGTCGTTAGGTTAGGTTAGGTTAGGTTAGGTTAGGTTTGGTTAGGTTAGGTTAGGTTAGGTTAGGTTAGATTAGGTTAGGTTGGGTTGAGTTGGGTTAGGTTAGGTTAGGTTAGGTTAGGTTGGGTTAGGTTAGGTTAGGTTAGGTTACGTTAGGTTAGGTTAGGTTACGTTAGGTTAGGTTAGGTTAGGTTACGTTAGGTTAGGTTAGGTAAGGATAATTTGGTTAGGTTAGGTAAGGTTAGGTTAGGTTGTGTTGGGTGTTGTTGGGTTGGGTTGGGTTGGGTTAGGTTGGGTTAGGTTAGGTTAGGTTACGTTAGGTTAGGTTAGGTTAGGTTAGGTTACGTTAGGGTATGTTAGGTTAGGTTAGGTTACGTTAGGTTAGGTTAGGTCAGGTAAGGTTAGGTTACGTTAGAATAGGTTAGGTTAGGTTAGGTTACGTTAGGTTAGGTTAAGTTAGGTTAGGTTAGGTTTGGTTAGGTTAGGTTAGGTTAGCTTAGGTTAGCTTAGGTTGGGTTGGGTTGGGTTAGGTTGGGTTAGGTTAGGTTAGGTTAGGTTAGGTTGGGTTAGGTTAGTTTAGGTTAGGTTAGGTTAGGTTAGGTTGGGTTGGGTTGGGTTAGGTTAGGTTAGGTTAGGTAAGGTTAGGTTAGGTTAGGTCAGGTTAGGTTAGGTTTGGTTAGGTTAGGTTAGGTTATGTTAGGTTAGGTTGGGTTAGGTTAGGTTAGGTTAGGTTAGGTTAAGATATGAACCGCGCTAAAACCGCACTAAACAATGTCACTTAGTGAGATGCAGTGTTTTTCACCTTTACAAGTTGGGAACTGCGATATCTAATGTGAAAGCGCTTGAAACCGTCGTAATGTTGTAGAAAGCAATGTAAAGTAGCGAGTAAAACGTTTTCTAACGATAGAAGTGCGAAGGTTATGTTAGGTTGAGTTATGTTAGTTTAAGCTAGGTAGCGTCGTGAAACCACCAAAAACGACGTCATCTAACGAGATAGTGTTGTTTTATTGCGAGTACGAAACTGCGATAGGTAAAATGTTGTGAAAGCACACAAAACGGCATGAACAAGCCAAATACTGCGTGTTGTAACGTTACAAGTGCGAAACTGCTATGTTGTGACATTCTCGGTAAAGCGCATGCAAGTATCGTGAAACCTTAAAGAACGATGTCATTTAGCGAGATACAGCGTTCTGTACTGTAATAAGTTGGTGAGAAACTGTGAGGTCAAGCAAATATCGTAATTGTGAACGAAACAGTGTAATATAGCGTCTTTAGATACAAGTGCGAATGTTAGGTTAGGTTGACATATCAACCGTCGTAAAACCGCATTAAACAATGTCACTTAGTGAGATGTAGTGTTTTTCAACATTACAATTCGGGAACTACGATATCTAAAGTGAAAGCGCATGAAACCGTCGTAATCTTGTAGAAAACATTGTAAAGTTGCGAGTAAAACGTTTTCTAACGATAGAAGTGCGAAGGTTAGGTTAGGTTAGGTTAGTTTAAGCTAGGTAGCGTCGTGAAACTACCAAAAACGACGTCATCTAACGAGATAGTGTTGTTTTATAGCGAGTATTAAACTGCGATAGGTGAAATGTTGTGAAAGCACACAAAACGGCATGAACAAGCCAAATACTGCGTGTTCTACCGTTACAAGTGCGAAACTGCTATATTGTGATATTCTCGTTAAAGCGCATGCAAGCATCGTGAAACCTTAAAGAACAATGTCATTTAGCGAGATACAGCGTTCTGTACGTTGGTGAAAAACTGTGAGGTTATGCAAATATCATAATTGTGAACAAAACAGTGTAATAGAGCGTTTTTAGATACAAGTGCGAATGTTAGGTTAGGTTAAGATATTGTCACGATGAGTCACAAGTACTGGGGGATTTATTAAACCACCAGGTAGCTATCACTAGGACGATGCGTCAGTCGTGGCTGGCTCTCAAGCAGAGAAGAAGCACGCGATCTTCTTTTTTTCTCCAGATTGAGAGCCGCTCTTGCTGTCAACCCACTACGTGCTGGTGGCATTATCCCCCCTTCCGAAAAGAAAAAAAAAACAAGTACCAAAAAGAGGAAAGGAAAGTACATAGCAGCACCGCGATGCTACGACATAGGCACGTGAAAAAAAATTGAAAATTCGGATAAAGTGAAAGTAAAAATTGAAGAGCGTGCCAATATAGGAAACGTCAATGAACGAGAAATTAAGTTCACAAAATAAACAAAAACACAAAGAACGCTGTACGGTAAAGGAAAAGTTACGAACAACGCGCAATAAATGGTTTCATGCGCAACACATGAACGACGTCCGGCCTCAGCCGTGTCCTGCTCCGTGCATGGGGTGTTGAGTCCGGAACCACTTCGTAGTTCACGTCACTGACGCGGCGTAACACTTTATATGGGCCAAAGTACCGGCTCAGCAACTTTTCACTAAGGCCACGGCGGCGGACGGGCGTCCACACCCAAACTTGATCTCCGGGGCTGTATAACACTTCTCTGTGGCGGGTATTATAGCGTCGTGCGTCTGCCTGCTGTTGCTGGCCGATGTGAAGTCGCGCGAGTTGCCGGGCTTCCTCAGCACGCTCTGCGAATTCTTTGGCGTCTGTTGCAAACTCGTCTTCGTCCTGACACGGTAGCATTGAGTCTAGCATGGTCTGCACTTCGCGGCCGTAGAGAAGCCGAAATGGCGTGAATCGCGTGGTCTCTTGCACGGCGGTATTATACGCGAAGGTCACGTAAGGTAAGATCCGGTCCCATGTTTTGTGTTGTACGTCGATGTACATTGAGATCATGTCTGCGAGGGTCTTATTCAGTCGTTCGGTAAGTCCGTTGGTTTGCGGGTGGTACGCAGTTGTCCTTCGGTGTCTGGTGTTGCTCAGTTTGAAAACTTCGTCCGTAAGCTGCGCCGTGAATGCCGTCCCTCTGTCCGTTATTATACTGGAAGGAGCACCGTGTCGTAACACGATGTGGCGCATGAAAAATTGTGCTACCTCAGAAGCCGTGGCTCGTGGGATCGCCTGGGTTTCAGCGTAGCGTGTCAAATAGTCGGTCGCGACGATCACCCATTTGTTGCTGTCCACAGACATAGGAAATGGCCCGAGAATGTCCATGCCGACTTGGTCGAACGGCGTGCAGGGTGCTTCAATGGGCTGAAGCAAACCAGCTGGCTTAACAGATGGTTGCTTTCGGCGCTGACATTCCCGACAGCTCTTGACGTACTTCTTTACGCTTGCTGAAAGTCCTGGCCAATAGTACCTCTCGCTCACTCTGGCAAGTGTCCTTGAGTAGCCCAGATGACCGGATGTGGGTTCGTCATGGCAAGCGAAGAGGACGTCGTCTCGCATGTCTCGAGGAACCACCAGGAGGTAAGCACGGTTGTTCGAACGAGCGTTCTTCTTGTACAGCACACCGCCTCGCAGGCAGAACGACGTCAACGAGCGGGATAAATGACGTGGTATGATTGCGCCCTGGCCCTCTAAATGATCAATGATTGGACGAATCTCTGCATCATCTCGCTGTCGTTTGCTCAAGTCTGATGCACTAACGGCGCCCAGAAAGCCTTCGTCTTCCTCTGCTTCCTGACCGATGACATGAAGGGGTGCGCGTGACAGTGTGTCAGCGTCTTCATGCTTACGGCCGGACTTATGGACGATGGTGACATCAAATTCCTGCAGCCGCAAGCTCCACCGTGCTAGCCGACCTGAAGGGTCGCGCAGGCTTGCCAACCAACAGAGCGCGTGATGGTCCGTCACTATCTTGAAGGGACGACCATAAAGGTACGGGCGGAACTTGGTGATTGCCCACACGACTGCGAGGCACTCTTTCTCCGTAGTGGAATAATTCGCCTCAGCACGGGATAGAGAGCGGCTGGCGTAGGATATCACTCTTTCGATGTCCTCTTGACGCTGAACGAGCACTGCACCGAGCCCAATGTTACTAGCGTCGGTATGGACCTCCGTGTCAGCATCATCGTCGAAATGAGCGAGAACGGGCGCTGATTGCATGCGCTGTCGCAGCTCATCAAAAGCTGCTTGTTGCTCGTTTTCCCAGACAAACGACGTGTCGTCCCTTGTGAGACGAGTCAGAGGTTCTGCTATCTGTGAAAAGCCATGAATGAATCGGCGATAGTAGGCGCACAAACCAAGGAAGCGCCGGACGGCTTTCTTATCGACAGGCGCTGGTAATTCGGCAACAGCGGCAAGCTTGTCCGGATCGGGACGGATTCCTTCGGCGCTAACTACATGTCCAAGAAATTTTAGTTCTTTATAGCCGAAGTGGCACTTCTGTGGCTTTAGTGTGAGGTCCGCCGATCGGATAGCCTCCAGCACGCTGCGCAGGCGCTGAAGGTGCTGCTCGAACGTGGTAGAGAACACCACCACATCATCAAGGTAGACAAGACAAGTCTGCCACTTGAGCCCTGTGAGGACAGTGTCCATCATTCGCTGGAAAGTTGCCGGTGCTGAACACAAGCCAAAAGGGAGCACTTGAAATTGGTATAGGCCGTCTGGAGTCACAAAGGCTGTTTTCTCACGGTCTCGCTGATCTACCTCGATTTGCCAATACCCGCTTTTGAGATCGAGAGAAGTGAAATAATGGGCACGACGAAGTCTATCCAGCGAATCGTCGATACGTGGTAGCGGATACACATCCTTTTTCGTCACGTTGTTAAGCTTCCGGTAGTCGACGCAGAAGCGTAGCGACCCGTCCTTCTTTTTGACAAGTACGACTGGAGATGACCATGGGCTGTTAGATGGTTCAATAACGCCATCGTCAAGCATCTCGGTGACTTGCGTACGTATCGCTTCACGTTCTTTGGCTGACACGCGGTAGGGGTTCTGGTGTATCGGACGTGCGTCCTCGTACGTTATGATCCTGTGTTGAGTGATGGACGTCTGGCGGATCTTTGAGCAAGTTGCGAAGCAAGACCTGAACTCGAACAAGAGCGCTCGTAGCGCAGTCTGGTTAACGGTGGACAGATGAGGATTGATGTCAATATTACTCAGTGACGTGTCTGCGGTATCCACTATTTCCGACGTGAGACAGTTGGTGACGTTTGCTACTTCGTGGGCAAACGCTATCGAAGTGCCACGGAAAAGATGTCGATGCTCGTTGCTGAAGTTGGTTACGAGCAATTCAGATCGGCCATCATGAAGGTGTATTACACTTCTAGCTACACAAATGCCTTGCTGCAGGAGGTGTTCTAAATTTGTCTCAGCCACCACATCGCCATCGCCCAAACCACAGCATGTTACGTCGACTAGAACACTTGTTCGTGGAGGAAGCGTCACACTCTGTTCAGAAATACATAGTACGTCGACACGCCTTCCACCATCCTGCACGTTGATTGCTCGCTGGGCTGAGAACGTGACGCGGCGCTCTTGCAGATCAATGATAGCTCCATTTTCTTGTAGAAAGTCAACCCGCAGAATGACGTCACGGGAACATTCGCGTAGAACAAGGCAGCTTGCTACGAATGTGTACCCTTGAATTTGTACTCTAGTTGTGCAGGCACCCAGTGGAGTTACGACGTGGCCACCAGCTGTCCGAATCTGCGAGTTATGCCACGGCGTGATGACTTTCTTCAGCTGCGTTGTCAGTTTCCCGCTCAGTATGGAATAGTCTGCGCCGGTGTCCACTAACGCATTAACTGCACAACCATCAATTGTCACTGCTATGTCGAGTGAAAGTCGGCCATCCTTTGCAGCAGTATGTGATGTCGGACCGGTTTCTGTACAGTTCTGCGTCAATGGGAGGTCTTCAGCGCTTCGACGTTCAGCGACCCCGCCCCCAGAGGTCGCTTGGTCTAGTTTTCCCGACGGGGGCTGGGAGACCGTGTGGTAGAATACCGCTGGGGCGTTGATGAAAATCGCCTCGGTGATGGCGAGCGCGACTGGCGCCCGGCAGATGGTGGTGCATGCTGCTGGGAGAGGTAGTTTTCGATGTCGCGCGGTCTCTGGCCGTAACGGGGTGGCGGTGAGTACGCAGAGAAGCCGCGAAGCCCAAGACGGCGATATGGGCACTGTCGGTACAAGTGATCAGCTTCTCCACAGTGAAAGCACAGAGGCCGGCGATCAGGTGTGCGCCAAACATCAGACTTTCGAGGAGACGTGCGCCGATCGTCGATGTACTGAATTGGTTGCACTGAACGATGGGCGACAGAAGCACCAGGGACAAAGGCCAACGGTGGTGGCGTGTACGTGCCTTCGTAGTACGGTATGTGCTGCGCTGACTGTAGTGAAACAGCAGGAACAGGATGGACTAATAATGGCGGCGATGCAGCAGGGCGTTTCAAAGCTTCCGCGTAGGTTGTCTCACGGCGGTATTCAGCAGGAGCTGGCACAGCTGTATCATGAGGCAAGGTGTCCCGGAGGGCCTGGTGCAGCTCATCCTTGATCACAGTTGCAATAGAGTTTACTGTAGGATGAGGTGTTACACCAGCCTTTTGTAACTCTTCACGTATTATACCACGGATGAGTTCACGTAGACAGTCGTTGTTGGTTCTAGTGGCGGTGAAAATGTCGGCAGTAGACATGCCATTGACTTGCCTGTTGTATTGGTTGGATCGCTGATGCAGCATTTTTTCCATTGTCACGGCCTCGGACAAGAACTCCGCGACCGTCTTCGGAGGGCTGCGCACGAGGCCGGCAAAAAGCTGGTCCTTGACACCGCGCATCAACTGACGCAACTTCTTGTCCTCCGTCATTCTTGAATCAGCCCGTCGGAAGAGGCGCGTCATGTCTTCGACGAACGTGGTCACAGTTTCGTTTGGCAGCTGGACGCGGGCCAGAATAGCTCGTTCAGCTCGTTCTTGGCGATCAGCACTGGCATAGGTCTGCAGAAGTCTACGACAGAATTCGGGCCACGTCGTCAGCTGTTCCTCTCGGTTTTGATACCATGTACGTGCCCCGTCTTCGAGATAGAAGTAGACACGACCCAGTTTCGCCGCGTCGTCCCACTGATTCAAGGTGGCTACGCGCTCGAAATCCGCCAACCAGTCCTCAACGTCCTCGTGCTCCGAGCCATGGAACGTCGCCGGTGCGCGTGGGCTTTCTAACGTGTAGCGGTTCGACGTCGTGCTTCCCGTGCCGGTTGCCGATGTTTGCACCGAAGCGCTGGTCATGTTTGTCGACGTGGTGGGAGCAGTATCGTCGGCTTCCGGAGGCAATCCCCTGATTCGGCGGCTGGTCCGATGCACGGGAGTATTCACTGGCACTGGACTCGTATCGCGGCTTCCTGGGGGGGTCTGCAGCATCCGTGAGACTACCCAGCACTTCCACCAGTTTGTCACGATGAGTCACAAGTACTGGGGGATTTATTAAACCACCAGGTAGCTATCACTAGGACGATGCGTCAGTCGTGGCTGGCTCTCAAGCAGAGAAGAAGCACGCGATCTTCTTTTTTTCTCCAGATTGAGAGCCGCTCTTGCTGTCAACCCACTACGTGCTGGTGGCAATATGAACCGTCGTAAAACCGCATTAAACAATGTCAATTACTGAGATGCAGTGTTTTTCACCATTAAAAGTGGGGAACTGCGATATTTAATGTGAAAGCGCTTGCAACCGTCGTTAGGTTAGGTTAGGTTAGGTTAGGTTAGGTTTGGTTAGGTTAGGTTAGGTTAGGTTAGGTTAGATTAGGTTAGGTTGGGTTGAGTTGGGTTAGGTTAGGTTAGGTTAGGTTAGGTTAGGTTACGTTAGGTTAGGTTAGGTTACGTTAGGTTAGGTTAGGTTACGTTAGCTTAGGTTAGGTTAGGTAAGGATAATTTGGTTAGGTTAGGTAAGGTTAGGTTAGGTTAGGTTAGGTTAGGTTGGGTGTTGTTGGGTTGGGTTGGGTTGGGTTAGGTTAGGATAGGTTACGTTAGGTTAGGTTAGGTTAGGTTAGGTTACGTTAGGTTATGTTAGGTTAGGTTAGGTTACGTTAGGTTAGGTTAGGTCAGGTAAGGTTAGGTTACGTTAGAATAGGTTAGGTTAGGTTAGGTTACGTTAGGTTAGGTTAAGTTAGGTTAGCTTAGGTTTGGTTAGCTTAGGTTAGGTTAGGTTGGGTTGGGTTGGGTTAGGTTGGGTTAGGTTAGGTTAGGTTAGGGTAGGTTGGGTTAGGTTAGTTTAGGTTAAGTTAGGTTAGGTTAGGTTGGGTTAGGTTAGGTTAGGTTAGGTTATGTTAGGTTAGGTTGGGTTAGGTTAGGTTAGGTTACGTTAGGTTAAGGTATGAACCGTCGTAAAACCGCAATAAACAATGTCACTTAGTGAGATGCAGTGTTTTTCACCTTTACAAGTTGGGAACTGCGATATCTAATGTGAAAGCGCTTGAAACCGTCGTAATGTTGTAGAAAGCAATGTAAAGTAGCGAGTAAAACGTTTTCTAACGATAGAAGTGCGAAGGTTATGTTAGGTTGAGTTATGGTAGTTTAAGCTAGGTAGCGTCGTGCAACTACCAAAAACAACGTCATCTAACGAGATAGTGTTGTTTTATTGCGAGTACGAAACTGCGATAGGTGAAATGTTGTGAAAGCACACAAAACGGCATGAACAAGCCAAATACTGCGTGTTGTACCGTTACAAGTGCGAAACTGCTATGTTGTGATATTCTCGTTAAAGCGCATGCAAGCATCGTGAAACCTTAAAAAACGATGTCATTTAGCGAGATACAGCGTTCTGTACTGCAATAAGTTGGTGAAAAACTGTGAGGTTATGCAAATATCCTAATTGTGAACGAAACAATGTAATAGAGCGTTTTTTAATACAAGTACCAATGTTAGGTTAGGTTAAGATATGAACCGTCGTAAAACCGCCTTAAACAATGTCACTTGGTGAGATGCAGTGTTTTTCACCATTACAAGTCGGGAACTACGATATCTAATGTGAAAGCGCATGAAACCATCGTAATCTTGTAGAAAACATTGTAAAATTGCGAGTAAAACGTTTTCTAAAGATAGAAGTGCGAAGGTTAGCTTGAGTTATGTTAGTTTAAGCTATGTAGCGTCGTGAGACCACCAAAAAGGACGTCATCTAACGAGATAGTGTTGTTTTATTGCATGTACGAAACTGCAATAGGTGAAATGTTGTGAAAGTACACAAAACGGCTTGAACAAGCCAGATACTGCGTGTTGTACCGTTACAAGTGCGAAACTGCTATAATGTGATATTCTCGTTAAAGCGCATGCAAGCATCGTGAAACCTTAAAGAACGATGTCATTTAGCGAGATACAGCGTTCTGTACTGCAATAAGTTGGTGAAAAACTGTGAGGTTATGCAAATATCGTAATTGTGAACGAAACAGTGTAATAGAGCGTTTTTCAATACAAGTACCAATGTTAGGTTAGGTTAAGATATGAACCGTCGTAAAACCGCATTAAACAATGTCACTTAGTGAGATGCAGTGTTTTTCACCATTACAAGTCGGGAACTGCGATATCTAATGTGAAAGCGCTTGCAAACGTCGTTAGGTTAGGTTAGGTTAGGTTAGGTTAGGTTAGGTTACGTTAGGTTAGGTTTGGTTAGGTTAGGTTAGGTTAGGTTATGTTAGGTTAGGTTGGGTTAGGTTAGGTTAGGTTACGTTAGGTTAAGGTATGAACCGTCGTAAAACCGCAATAAACAATGTCACTTAGTGAGATGCAGTGTTTTTCACCTTTACAACTTGGGAACTGCGATATCTAATGTGAAAGCGCTTGAAACCGTCGTAATGTTGTAGAAAACATTGTAAAATTGCGAGTAAAACGTTTTCTAAAGATAGAAGTGCGAAGGTTAGCTTGAGTTATGTTAGTTTAAGCTATGTAGCGTCGTGAGACCACCAAAAAGGACGTCATCTAACGAGATAGTGTTGTTTTATTGCATGTACGAAACTGCAATAGGTGAAATGTTGTGAAAGTACACAAAACGGCATGAACAAGCCAAATACTGCGTGTTGTACCGTTACAAGTGCGAAACTGCTATATTGTGATATTCTCGTTAAAGCGCATGCAAGCATCGTGAAACCTTAAAGAACAATGTCATTTAGCGAGATACAGCGTTCTGTACTGCAATAAGTTGGTGAAAAACTGTGAGGTTATGCAAATATCGTAATATAGAACAAAACAGTGTAATAGAGCGTTTTTAGATACAAGTGCGAATGTTAGGTTAGGTTAAGATATGAACCGTCGTAAAACCGCATTAAACAATGTCAATTACTGAGATGCAGTGTTTTTCACCATTAAAAGTGGGGAACTGCGATATTTAATGTGAAAGCGCTTGCAACCGTCGTTAGGTTAGGTTAGGTTAGGTTAGGTTAGGTTAGGTTAGGTTTGGTTAGGTTAGGTTAGGTTAGGTTAGGTTAGATTAGGTTAGGTTGGGTTGAGTTGGGTTAGGTTAGGTTAGGTTAGGTTAGGTTGGGTTAGGTTAGGTTAGGTTAGGTTACGTTAGGTTAGGTTAGGTTACGTTAGGTTAGGTTAGGTTAGGTTACGTTAGGTTAGGTTAGGTTAGGTAAGGATAATTTGGTTAGGTTAGGTAAGGTTAGGTTAGGTTAGGTTAGGTTGTGTTGGGTGTTGTTGGGTTGGGTTGGGTTGGGTTAGGTTGGGTTAGGTTAGGTTAGGTTACGTTAGGTTAGGTTAGGTTAGGTTAGGTTACGTTAGGTTATGTTAGGTTAGGTTAGGTTACGTTAGGTTAGGTTAGGTCAGGTAAGGTTAGGTTACGTTAGAATAGGTTAGGTTAGGTTAGGTTACGTTAGGTTAGGTTAAGTTAGGTTAGGTTAGGTTTGGTTAGGTTAGGTTAGGTTAGCTTAGGTTAGGTTAGGTTGGGTTGGGTTGGGTTAGGTTGGGTTAGGTTAGGTTAGGTTAGGTTAGGTTGGGTTAGGTTAGTTTAGGTTAGGTTAGGTTAGGTTAGGTTGGGTTGGGTTGGGTTAGGTTAGGTTAGGTTAGGTAAGGTTAGGTTAGGTTAGGTTAGGTTAGGTTTGGTTAGGTTAGGTTAGGTTAGGTTAGGTTATGTTAGGTTAGGTTGGGTTAGGTTAGGTTAGGTTAGGTTAGGTTAAGATATGAACCGCGCTAAAACCGCATTAAACAATGTCACTTAGTGAGATGCAGTGTTTTTCACCTTTTCAAGTTGGGAACTGCGATATCTAATGTGAAAGCGCTTGAAACCGTCGTAATGTTGTAGAAAGCAATGTAAAGTAGCGAGTAAAACGTTTTCTAACGATAGAAGTGCGAAGGTTATGTTAGGTTGAGTTATGTTAGTTTAAGCTAGGTAGCGTCGTGCAACTACCAAAAACAACGTCATCTAACGAGATAGTGTTGTTTTATTGCGAGTACAAAACTGCGATAGGTGAAATGCTGTGAAAGCACACAAAACGGCATGAACAAGCCAAATACTGCGTGTTGTACCGTTACAAGTGCGAAACTGCTATGTTGTGATATTCTCGTTAAAGCGCATGCAAGCATCGTGAAACCTTAAAGAACGATGTCATTTAGCGAGATACAGCGTTCTGTACTGCAATAAGTTGGTGAAAAACTGTGAGGTTATGCAAATCTCCTAATTGTGAACGAAACAGTGTAATAGAGCGTTTTTTAATACAAGTGCGAATGTTAGGTTAGGTTAAGATATGAACCGTCGTAAAACCGCATTAAACAATGTCACTTAGTGAGATGCAGTGTTTTTCACCATTACAAGTCGGGAACTACGATATCTAATGTGAAAGCGCATGAAACCGTCGTAATCTTGTAGAAAACATTGTAAAATTGCGAGTAAAACGTTTTCTAAAGATAGAAGTGCGAAGGTTAGCTTGAGTTATGTTAGTTTAAGCTATGTAGCGTCGTGAGACCACCAAAAAGGACGTCATCTAACGAGATAGTGTTGTTTTATTGCATGTACGAAACTGCAATAGGTGAAATGTTGTGAAAGTACACAAAACGGCATGAACAAGCCAAATACTGCGTGTTGTACCGTTACAAGTGCGAAACTGCTATGTTGTGATATTCTCGTTAAAGCGCATGCAAGCATCGTGAAACCTTAAAGAACGATGTCATTTAGCGAGATACAGCGTTCTGTACTGCAATAAGTTGGTGAAAAACTGTGAGGTTATGCAAATATCGTAATTGTGAACAAAACAGTGTAATAGAGCGTTTTTCAATACAAGTACCAATGTTAGGTTAGGTTAAGATATGAACCGTCGTAAAACCGCATTAAACAATGTCACTTAGTGGGATGCAGTGTTTTTCACCATCACAAGTCGGGAACTGCGATATCTAATGTGAAAGCGCTTGCAAACGTCGTTAGGTTAGGTTAGGTTAGGTTAGGTTAGGTTAGGTTTGGTTAGGTTAGGTTAGGTTAGGTTAGGTAGGTTATGTTAGGTTAGGTTGGGTTAGGTTAGGTTAGGTTAGGTTAGGTTAAGATATGAACCGCGCTAAAACCGCATTAAACAATGTCACTTTGTGAGATGCAGTGTTTTTCACCTTTACAAGTTGGGAACTGCGATATCTAATGTGAAAGCGCTTGAAACCGTCGTAATGTTGTAGAAAGCAATGTAAAGTAGCAAGTAAAACGTTTTCTAACGATAGAAGTGCGAAGGTTATGTTAGGTTGAGTTATGTTAGTTTAAGCTAGGTAGCGTCGTGAAATCACCAAAAACGACGTCATCTAACGAGATAGTGTTGTTTTATTGCGCGTACGAAACTGCGATAGGTAAAATGTTGTGAAAGCACACAAAACGGCATGAACAAGCCAAATACTGCGTGTTGTACCATTACAAGTGCGAAACTGCTATGTTGTGACATTCTTGGTAAAGCGCATGCAAGTATCGTGAAACCTTAAGAACGATGTCATTTAGCGAGATACAGCGTTCTGTACTGTAATAAGTTGGTGAGAAACTGTGAGGTCAAGCAAATATCGTAATTGTGAACGAAACAGTGTAATTGAGCGTCTTTAGATACAAGTGCGAATGTTAGGTTAGGTTGACATATCAACCGTCGTAAAACCGCATTAAACAATGTCACTTAGTGAGATGTAGTGTTTTTCAACATTACAAGTCGGGAACTACGATATCTAAAGTGAAAGCGCATGAAACCGTCGTAATCTTGTAGAAAACATTGTAAAGTTGCGGGTAAAACGTTTTCTAACGATAGAAGTGCGAAGGTTAGGTTAGGTTAGGTTAGTTTAAGCTAGGTAGCGTCATGAAACTACCAAAAACGACGTCATCTAACGAGATAGTGTTGTTTTATGGCGAGTATTAAACTGCGATAGGTGAAATGTTGTGAATGCACACAAAACGGCATGAACAAGCCAAATACTGCGTGTTCTACCGTTACAAGTGCGAAACTGCTATATTGTGATATTCTCGTTAAAGCGCATGCAAGCATCGTGAAACCTTACCTTAAAGAACAATGTCATTTAGCGAGATACAGCGTTCTGTACTGCAATAAGTTGGTGAAAAACTGTGAGGTTATGCAAATATCGTAATTGTGAACGAAACAGTGTAATAGAGCGTTTTTCAATACAAGTACCAATGTTAGGTTAGGTTAAGATATGAACCGTCGTAAAACCGCATTAAACAATGTCACTTAGTGAGATGTAGTGTTTTTCAACATTACAAGTCGGGAACTACGATATCTAATGTGAAAGCGCATGAAACCGTCGTAATCTTGTAGAAAACATTGTAAAGTTGCGAGTAAAACGTTTTCTAACGATAGAAGTGCGAAGGTTAGGTTAGGTTAGGTTAGTTTAAGATAGGTAGCGTCATGAAACTAACAAAAACGACGTCATCTAACGAGATAGTGTTGTTTTATTGCGAGTATTAAACTGCGATAGGTGAAATGTTGTGAATGCCACAAAACGGCATGAACAAGCCAAATACTGCGTGTTCTACCGTTACAAGTGCGAAACTGCTATATTGTGATATTCGTTAAAGCGCATGCAAGCATCGTGAAACCTTGAAGAACAATGTCATTTAGCGAGATACAGCGTTCTGTACTGCAATAAGTTGGTGAAAAACTGTGAGGTTATGCAAATATCGTAATTGTGAACGAAACATTGTAATAGAGCGTTTTTCAATACAAGTACGAATGTTAGGTTAGGTTAAGATATGAACCGTCGTAAAACCGCATTAAACAATGTCACTTAGTGAGATGCAGTGTTTTTCACCATTACAAGTCGGGAACTGCGATATTTAATGTGAAAGCGCTTGCAAACGTCGTTAGGTTAGGTTAGGTTAGGTTAGGTTAGGTTACGTTAGGTTAGGTTTGGTTAGGTTAGGTTAGGTTAGGTTAGGTTATGTTAGGTTAGGTTGGGTTAGGTTAGGTAAGGTTACGTTAGGTTAAGGTATGAACCGTCGTAAAACCGCAATAAACAATGTCACTTAGTGAGATGCAGTGTTTTTCACCTTTACAACTTGGGAACTGCGATATCTAATGTGAAAGCGCTTGAAACCGTCGTAATGTTGTAGAAAGCAATGTAAAGTAGCGAGTAAAACGTTTTCTAACGATAGAAGTGCGAAGGTTATGTTAGGTTGAGTTATGTTAGTTTAAGCTAGGTAGCGTCGTGAAACTACCAAAAATGACGTCATCTAACGAGATAGTGTTGTTTTATAGCGAGTATTAAACTGCGATAGGTGAAATGTTGTGAAAGCACACAAAACGGCATGAACAAGCCAAATACTGCGTGTTCTACCGTTACAAGTGCGAAACTGCTATATTGTGATATTCTCGTTAAAGCGCATGCAAGCATCGTGAAACCTTAAAGAACAATGTCATTTAGCGAGATACAGCGTTCTGTACTGCAATAAGTTGGTGAAAAACTGTGAGGTTATGCAAATATCGTAATATTGAACAAAACAGTGTAATAGAGCGTTTTTAGATACAAGTGCGAATGTTAGGTTAGGTTAAGATATGAACCGTCGTAAAACCGCATTAAACAATGTCAATTACTGAGATGCAGTGTTTTTCACCATTAAAAGTGGGGAACTGCGATATTTAATGTGAAAGCGCTTGCAACCGTCGTTAGGTTAGGTTAGGTTAGGTTAGGTTAGGTTTGGTTAGGTTAGGTTAGGTTAGGTTAGGTTAGATTAGGTTAGGTTGGGTTGAGTTGGGTTAGGTTAGGTTAGGTTAGGTTAGGTTGGGTTAGGTTAGGTTAGGTTACGTTAGGTTAGGTTAGGTTACGTTAGGTTAGGTTAGGTTAGGTTACGTTAGGTTAGGTTAGGTTAGGTAAGGATAATTTGGTTAGGTTAGGTAAGGTTAGGTTAGGTTAGGTTAGGTTGTGTTGGGTGTTGTTGGGTTGGGTTGGGTTGGGTTAGGTTGGGTTAGGTTAGGTTAGGTTACGTTAGGTTAGGTTAGGTTAGGTTACGTTAGGTTATGTTAGGTTAGGTTAGGTTACGTTAGGTTAGGTTAGGTCAGGTAAGGTTAGGTTACGTTAGAATAGGTTAGGTTAGGTTAGGTTACGTTAGGTTAGGTTAAGTTAGGTTAGGTTAGGTTTGGTTAGGTTAGGTTAGGTTAGCTTAGGTTAGGTTAGGTTGGGTTGGGTTGGGTTAGGTTGGGTTAGGTTAGGTTAGGTTAGGTTAGGTTGGGTTAGGTTAGTTTAGGTTAGGTTAGGTTAGGTTAGGTTGGGTTGGGTTGGGTTAGGTTAGGTTAGGTTAGGTAAGGTTAGGTTAGGTTAGGTTAGGTTAGGTTTGGTTAGGTTAGGTTGGGTTAGGTTAGGTTAGGTTAGGTTAAGATATGAACCGCGCTAAAACCGCATTAAACAATGTCACTTAGTGAGATGCAGTGTTTTTCACCTTTTCAAGTTGGGAACTGCGATATCTAATGTGAAAGCGCTTGAAACCGTCATAATGTTGTAGAAAGCAATGTAAAGTAGCGAGTAAAACGTTTTCTAACGATAGAAGTGCGAAGGTTATGTTAGGTTGAGTTATGTTAGTTTAAGCTAGGTAGCGTCGTGAAACCACCAAAAACGACGTCATCTAACGAGATAGTGTTGTTTTATTGCGAGTACAAAACTGCGATAGGTGAAATGCTGTGAAAGCACACAAAACGGCATGAACAAGCCAAATACTGCGTGTTGTACCGTTACAAGTGCGAAACTGCTATGTTGTGATATTCTCGTTAAAGCGCATGCAAGCATCGTGAAACCTTAAAGAACGATGTCATTTAGCGAGATACAGCGTTCTGTACTGCAATAAGTTGGTGAAAATCTGTGAGGTTATGCAAATATCCTAATTGTGAACGAAACAGTGTAATAGAGCGTTTTTTAATACAAGTGCGAATGTTAGGTTAGGTTAAGATATGAACCGTCGTAAAACCGCATTAAACAATGTCACTTAGTGAGATGCAGTGTTTTTCACCATTACAAGTCGGGAACTACGATATCTAATGTGAAAGCGCATGAAACCGTCGTAATCTTGTAGAAAACATTGTAAAATTGCGAGTAAAACGTTTTCTAAAGATAGAAGTGCGAAGGTTAGCTTGAGTTATGTTAGTTTAAGCTATGTAGCGTCGTGAGACCACCAAAAAGGACGTCATCTAACGAGATAGTGTTGTTTTATTGCATGTACGAAACTGCAATAGGTGAAATGTTGTGAAAGTACACAAAACGGCTTGAACAAGCCAGATACTGCGTGTTGTACCGTTACAAGTGCGAAACTGCTATAATGTGATATTCTCGTTAACGCGCATGCAATCATCGTGAAACCTTAAAGAACGATGTCATTTAGCGAGATACAGCGTTCTGTACTGCAATAAGTTGGTGAAAAACTGTGAGGTTATGCAAATATCATAATTGTGAACAAAACAGTGTAATAGAGCGTTTTTCAATACAAGTACCAATGTTAGGTTAGGTTAAGATATGAACCGTCGTAAAACCGCATTAAACAATGTCACTTAGTGGAATGCAGTGTTTTTCACCATTACAAGTCGGGAACTGCGATATCTAATGTGAAAGCGCTTGCAAACGTCCTTAGGTTAGGTTAGGTTAGGTTAGGTTAGGTTAGGTTACGTTAGGTTAGGTTTGGTTAGGTTAGGTTAGGTTAGGTAGGTTATGTTAGGTTAGGTTGGGTTAGGTTAGGTTAGGTTAGGTTAGGTTAAGATATGAACCGCGCTAAAACCGCATTAAACAATGTCACTTAGTGAGATGCAGTGTTTTTCACCTTTACAAGTTGGGAACTGCGATATCTAATGTGAAAGCGCTTGAAACCGTCGTAATGTTGTAGAAAGCAATGTAAAGTAGCGAGTAAAACGTTTTCTAACGATAGAAGTGCGAAGGTTATGTTAGGTTGAGTTATGTTAGTTTAAGCTAGGTAGCGTCGTGAAACCACCAAAAACGACGTCATCTAACGAGATAGTGTTGTTTTATTGCGAGTACGAAACTGCGATAGGTAAAATGTGAAAGCACACAAAACGGCATGAACAAGCCAAATACTGCGTGTTGTACCGTTACAAGTGCGAAACTGCTATGTTGTGACATTCTCGGTAAAGCGCATGCAAGTATCGTGAAACCTTAAGAACGATGTCATTTAGCGAGATACAGCGTTCTGTACTGTAATAAGTTGGTGAGAAACTGTGAGGTCAAGCAAATATCGTAATTGTGAACGAAACAGTGTAATTGAGCGTCTTTAGATACAAGTGCGAATGTTAGGTTAGGTTGACATATCAACCGTCGTAAAACCGCATTAAACAATTTCACTTAGTGAGATGCAGTGTTTTTCACCTTTTCAAGTTGGGAACTGCGATATCTAATGTGAAAGCGCTTGAAACCGTCGTAATGTTGTAGAAAGCAATGTAAAGTAGCGAGTAAAACGTTTTCTAACGATAGAAGTGCGAAGGTTATGTTAGGTTGAGTTATGTTAGTTTAAGCTAGGTAGCGTCGTGCAACTACCAAAAACGACGTCATCTAACGAGATAGTGTTGTTTTATTGCGAGTACAAAACTGCGATAGGTGAAATGCTGTGAAAGCACACAAAACGGCATGAACAAGCCAAATACTGCGTGTTGTACCGTTACAAGTGCGAAACTGCTATGTTGTGACATTCTCGGTAAAGCGCATGCAAGTATCGTGAAACCTTAAGAACGATGTCATTTAGCGAGATACAGCGTTCTGTACTGTAATAAGTTGGTGAGAAACTGTGAGGTCAAGCAAATATCGTAATTTTGAACGAAACAGTGTAATTGAGCGTCTTTAGATACAAGTGCGAATGTTAGGTTAGGTTGACATATCAACCGTCGTAAAACCGCATTAAACAATGTCACTTAGTGAGATGTAGTGTTTTTCAACATTACAAGTCGGGAACTACGATATCTAAAGTGAAAGCGCATGAAACCGTCGTAATCTTGTAGAAAACATTGTAAAGTTGCGAGTAAAACGTTTTCTAACGATAGAAGTGCGAAGGTTAGGTTAGGTTAGGTTAGTTTAAGCTAGGTAGCGTCATGAAACTACCAAAAACGACGTCATCTAACGAGATAGTGTTGTTTTATTGCGAGTATTAAACTGCGATAGGTGAAATGTTGTGAATGCACACAAAACGGCATGAACAAGCCAAACACTGCGTGTTCTACCGTTACAAGTGCGAAACTGCTATATTGTGATATTCTCGTTAAAGCGCATGCAAGCATCGTGAAACCTTACCTTAAAGAACAATGTCATTTAGCGAGATACAGCGTTCTGTACTGCAATAAGTTGGTGAAAAACTGTGAGGTTATGCAAATATCGTAATTGTGAACGAAACAGTGTAATAGAGCGTTTTTCAATACAAGTACCAATGTTAGGTTAGGTTAAGATATGAACCGTCGTAAAACCGCATTAAACAATGTCACTTAGTGAGATGCAGTGTTTTTCACCATTACAAGTCGGGAACTGCGATATCTAATGTGAAAGCGCTTGCAAACGTCGTTAGGTTAGCTTAGGTTAGGTTAGGTTAGGTTAGGTTAGGTTTGGTTAGGTTAGGTTAGGTTAGGTTATGTTAGGTTAGGTTGGGTTAGGTTAGGTTAGGTTAGGTTAGGTTAAGATATGAACCGCGCTAAAACCGCATTAAACAATGTCACTTAGTGAGATGCAGTGTTTTTCACCTTTACAAGTTGGGAACTGCGATATCTAATGTGAAAGCGCTTGAAACCGTCGTAATGTTGTAGAAAGCAATGTAAAGTAGCGAGTAAAACGTTTTCTAACGATAGAAGTGCGAAGGTTATGTTAGGTTGAGTTATGTTAGTTTAAGCTAGGTAGCGTCGTGAAACCACCAAAAACGACGTCATCTAACGAGATAGTGTTGTTTTATTGCGAGTACGAAACTGCGATAGGTAAAATGTGAAAGCACACAAAACGGCATGAACAAGCCAAATACTGCGTGTTGTACCGTTACAAGTGCGAAACTGCTATGTTGTGACATTCTCGGTAAAGCGCATGCAAGTATCGTGAAACCTTAAGAACGATGTCATTTAGCGAGATACAGCGTTCTGTACTGTAATAAGTTGGTGAGAAACTGTGAGGTCAAGCAAATATCGTAATTGTGAACGAAACAGTGTAATTGAGCGTCTTTAGATACAAGTGCGAATGTTAGGTTAGGTTGACATATCAACCGTCGTAAAACCGCATTAAACAATGTCACTTAGTGAGATGTAGTGTTTTTCAACATTACAAGTAGGGAACTACGATATCTAATGTGAAAGCGCATGAAACCGTCGTAATCTTGTAGAAAACATTGTAAAGTTGCGAGTAAAACGTTTTCTAACGATAGAAGTGCGAAGGTTATGTTAGGTTAGGTTAGTTTAAGCTAGGTAGCGTCATGAAACTACCAAAAACGACGTCATCTAACGAGATAGTGTTGTTTTATTGCGAGTATTAAACTGCGATAGGTGAAATGTTGTGAATGCACACAAAACGGCATGAACAAGCCAAATACTGCGTGTTCTACCGTTACAAGTGCGAAACTGCTATATTGTGATATTCTCGTTAAAGCGCATGCAAGCATCGTGAAACCTTAAAGAACGATGTCATTTAGCGAGATACAGCGTTCTGTACTGCAATAAGTTGGTGAAAAACTGTGAGGTTATGCAAATATTCTAATTGTGAACGAAACAGTGTAATAGAGCGTTTTTTAATACAAGTGCGAATGTTAGGTTAGGTTAAGATATGAACCGTCGTAAAACCGCATTAAACAATGTCACTTAGTGAGATGCAGTGTTTTTCACCATTACAAGTCGGGAACTACGATATCTAATGTGAAAGCGCATGAAACCGTCGTAATCTTGTAGAAAACATTGTAAAGTTGCGAGTAAAACGTTTTCTAAAGATAGAAGTGCGAAGGTTAGCTTGAGTTATGTTAGTTTAAGCTATGTAGCGTCGTGAGACCACCAAAAAGGACGTCATCTAACGAGATAGTGTTGTTTTATTGCATGTACGAAACTGCAATAGGTGAAATGTTGTGAAAGTACACAAAACGGCTTGCACAAGCCAGATACTGCGTGTTGTACCGTTACAAGTGCGAAACTGCTATAATGTGATATTCTCGTTAAAGCGCATGCAAGCATCGTGAAACCTTAAAGAACGATGTCATTTAGCGAGATACAGCGTTCTGTACTGCAATAAGTTGGTGAAAAACTGTGAGGTTATGCAAATATCGTAATTGTGAACGAAACAGTGTAATAGAGCGTTTTTCAATACAAGTACCAATGTTAGGTTAGGTTAAGATATGAACCGTCGTAAAACCGCATTAAACAATGTCACTTAGTGGGATGCAGTGTTTTTCACCATTACAAGTCGGAAACTGCGATATCTAATGTGAAAGCGCTTGCAAACGTCGTTAGGTTAGGTTAGGTTAGGTTAGGTTAGGTTAGGTTACGTTAGGTTAGGTTTGGTTAGGTTAGGTTAGGTTAGGTAGGTTATGTTAGGTTAGGTTGGGTTAGGTTAGGTTAGGTTAGGTTAGGTTAAGATATGAACCGCGCTAAAACCGCATTAAACAATGTCACTTAGTGAGATGCAGTGTTTTTCACCTTTACAAGTTGAGAACTGCGATATCTAATGTGAAAGCGCTTGAAACCGTCGTAATGTTGTAGAAAGCAATGTAAAGTAGCGAGTAAAACGTTTTCTAACGATAGAAGTGCGAAGGTTATGTTAGGTTGAGTTATGTTAGTTTAAGCTAGGTAGCGTCGTGAAACCACCAAAAACGACGTCATCTAACGAGATAGTGTTGTTTTATTGCGAGTACGAAACTGCGATAGGTAAAATGTTGTGAAAGCACACAAAACGGCATGAACAAGCCAAATACTGCGTGTTGTACCATTACAAGTGCGAAACTGCTATGTTGTGACATTCTCGGTAAAGCGCATGCAAGTATCGTGAAACCTTAAGAACGATGTCATTTAGCGAGATACAGCGTTCTGTACTGTAATAAGTTGGTGAGAAACTGTGAGGTCAAGCAAATATCGTAATTGTGAACGAAACAGTGTAATTGAGCGTCTTTAGATACAAGTGCGAATGTTAGGTTAGGTTGACATATCAACCGTCGTAAAACCGCATTAAACAATGTCACTTAGTGAGATGTAGTGTTTTTCAACATTACAAGTCGGGAACTACGATATCTAAAGTGAAAGCGCATGAAACCGTCGTAATCTTGTAGAAAACATTGTAAAGTTGCGAGTAAAACGTTTTCTAACGATAGAAGTGCGAAGGTTAGGTTAGGTTAGGTTAGTTTAAGCTAGGTAGCGTCATGAAACTACCAAAAACGACGTCATCTAACGAGATAGTGTTGTTTTATTGCGAGTATTAAACTGCGATAGGTGAAATGTTGTGAATGCACACAAAACGGCATGAACAAGCCAAATACTGCGTGTTCTACCGTTACAAGTGCGAAACTGCTATATTGTGATATTCTCGTTAAAGCGCATGCAAGCATCGTGAAACCTTACCTTAAAGAACAATGTCATTTAGCGAGATACAGCGTTCTGTACTGCAATAAGTTGGTGAAAAACTGTGAGGTTATGCAAATATCGTAATTGTGAACGAAACAGTGTAATAGAGCGTTTTTCAATACAAGTACCAATGTTAGGTTAGGTTAAGATATGAACCGTCGTAAAACCGCAATAAACAATGTCACTTAGTGAGATGCAGTGTTTTTCACCATTACAAGTCGGGAACTGCGATATCTAATGTGAAAGCGCTTGCAAACGTCGTTAGGTTAGCTTAGGTTAGGTTAGGTTAGGTTAGGTTAGGTTAGGTTTGGTTAGGTTAGGTTAGGTTATGTTAGGTTAGGTTGGGTTAGGTTAGGTTAGGTTAGGTTAAGATATGAACCGCGCTAAAACCGCATTAAACAATGTCACTTAGTGAGATGCAGTGTTTTTCACCTTTACAAGTTGAGAACTGCGATATCTAATGTGAAAGCGCTTGAAACCATCGTAATGTTGTAGAAAGCAATGTAAAGTAGCGAGTAAAACGTTTTCTAACGATAGAAGTGCGAAGGTTATGTTAGGTTGAGTTATGTTAGTTTAAGCTAGGTAGCGTCGTGAAACCACCAAAAACGACGTCATCTAACGAGATAGTGTTGTTTTATTGCGAGTACGAAACTGCGATAGGTAAAATGTGAAAGCACACAAAACTGCTCGAACAAGCCAAATACTGCGTGTAGTACCGTTACAAGTGCGAAACTGCTATGTTGTGACATTCTCGGTAAAGCGCATGCAAGTATCGTGAAACCTTAAGAACGATGTCATTTAGCGAGATACAGCGTTCTGTACTGTAATAAGTTGGTGAGAAACTGTGAGGTCAAGCAAATATCATAATTGTGAACGAAACAGTGTAATTGAGCGTCTTTAGATACAAGTGCGAATGTTAGGTTAGGTTGACATATCAACCGTCGTAAAACCGCATTAAACAATGTCACTTAGTGAGATGTAGTGTTTTTCAACATTACAAGTCGGGAACTACGATATCTAATGTGAAAGCGCATGAAACCGTCGTAATCTTGTAGAAAACATTGTAAAGTTGCGAGTAAAACGTTTTCTAACGATAGAAGTGCGAAGGTTAGGTTAGGTTAGGTTAGTTTAAGATAGGTAGCGTCATGAAACTAACAAAAACGACGTCATCTAACGAGATAGTGTTGTTTTATTGCGAGTATTAAATGGCGATAGGTGAAATGTTGTGAATGCACACAAAACGGCATGAACCAGCCAAATACTGCGTGTTCTACCGTTACAAGTGCGAAACTGCTATATTGTGATATTCTCGTTAAAGCGCATGCAAGCATCGTGAAACCTTAAAGAACAATGTCATTTAGCGAGATACAGCGTTCTGTACTGCAATAAGTTGGTGAAAAACTGTGAGGTTATGCAAATATCGTAATTGTTAACGAAACAGTGTAATAGAGCGTTTTTCAATACAAGTACGAATGTTAGGTTAGGTTAAGATATGAACCGTCGTAAAACCGCATTAAACAATGTCACTTAGTGAGATGCAGTGTTTTTCACCATTACAAGTCGGGAACTGCGATATCTAATGTGAAAGCGCTTGCAAACGTCGTTAGGTTAGGTTAGGTTAGGTTAGGTTAGGTTATGTTAGGTTAGGTTAGGTTTGGTTAGGTTAGGTTAGGTTAGGTTATGTTAGGTTAGGTTGGGTTAGGTTAGGTTAGGTTACGTTAGGTTAAGGTATGAACCGTCGTAAAACCGCAATAAACAATGTCACTTAGTGCGATGCTATGTTTTTCACCTTTACAACTTGGGAACTGCGATATCTAATGTGAAAGCGCTTGAAACCGTCGTAATGTTGTAGAAAGCAATGTAAAGTAGCGAGTAAACGTTTTCTAACGATAGAAGTGCGAAGGTTATGTTAGGTTGAGTTATGTTAGTTTAAGCTAGGTAGCGTCGTGAAACTACCAAAAACGACGTCATCTAACGAGATAGTGTTGTTTTATAGCGAGTATTAAACTGCGATAGGTGAAATGTTGTGAAAGCACACAAAACGGCATGAACAAGCCAAATACTGCGTGTTCTACCGTTACAAGTGCGAAACTGCTATATTGTGATATTCTCGTTAAAGCGCATGCAAGCATCGTGAAACCTTAAAGAACAATGTCATTTAGCGAGATACAGCGTTCTGTACTGCAATAAGTTGGTGAAAAACTGTGAGGTTATGCAAATATCGTAATATTGAACAAAACAGTGTAATAGAGCGTTTTTAGATACAAGTGCGAATGTTAGGTTAGGTTAAGATATGAACCGTCGTAAAACCGCATTAAACAATGTCAATTACTGAGATGCAGTGTTTTTCACCATTAAAAGTGGGGAACTGCGATATTTAATGTGAAAGCGCTTGCAACCGTCGTTAGGTAAGGTTAGGTTAGGTTAGGTTAGGTTAGGTTTGGTTAGGTTAGGTTAGGTTAGGTTAGATTAGGTTAGGTTGGGTTGAGTTGGGTTAGGTTAGGTTAGGTTAGGTTAGGTTGGGTTAGGTTAGGTTAGGTTAGGTTAGGTTACGTTAGGTTAGGTTAGGTTACGTTAGGTTAGGTTAGGTTAGGTTACGTTAGGTTAGGTTAGGTTAGGTAAGGATAATTTGGTTAGGTTAGGTAAGGTTAGGTTAGGTTAGGTTAGGTTGTGTTGGGTGTTGTTGGGTTGGGTTGGGTTGGGTTAGGATGGGTTAGGTTAGGTTAGGTTAGGTTACGTTAGGTTAGGTTAGGTTAGGTTAGGTTACGTTAGGTTATGTTAGGTTAGGTTAGGTTACGTTAGGTTAGGTTAGGTCAGGTAAGGTTAGGTTACGTTAGAATAGGTTAGGTTAGGTTAGGTTACGTTAGGTTAGCTTAAGTTAGGTTAGGTTAGGTTTGGTTAGGTTAGGTTAGGTTAGCTTAGGTTAGGTTAGGTTGGGTTGGGTTGGGTTAGGTTGGGTTAGGTTAGGTTAGGTTAGGTTGGGTTAGGTTAGTTTAGGTTAGGTTAGGTTAGGTTAGGTTGGGTTGGGTTAGGTTAGGTTAGGTTAGGTAAGGTTAGGTTAGGTTAGGTTAGGTTAGGTTTGGTTAGGTTAGGTTAGGTTAGGTTAGGTTATGTTAGGTTAGGTTGGGTTAGGTTAGGTTAGGTTAGGTTAGGTTAGGTTAAGATATGAACCGCGCTAAAACCGCATTAAACAATGTCACTCAGTGAGATGCAGTGTTTTTCACCTTTACAAGTTGGGAACTGCGATATCTAATGTGAAAGCGCTTGAAACCGTCGTAATGTTGTAGAAAGCAATGTAAAGTAGCGAGTAAAACGTTTTCTAACGATAGAAGTGCGAAGGTTATGTTAGGTTGAGTTATGTTAGTTTAAGCTAGGTAGCGTCGTGCAACTACCAAAAACAACGTCATCTAACGAGATAGTGTTGTTTTATTGCGAGTACAAAACTGCGATAGGTAAAATGCTGTGAAAGCACACAAAACGGCATGAACAAGCCAAATACTGCGTGTTGTACCGTTACAAGTGCGAAACTGCTATGTTGTGATATTTTCGTTAAAGCGCATGCAAGCATCGTGAAACCTTAAAGAACGATGTCATTTAGCGAGATACAGCGTTCTGTACTGCAATAAGTTGGTGAAAAACTGTGAGGTTATGCAAATATCCTAATTGTGAACGAAACAGTGTAATAGAGCGTTTTTTAATACAAGTGCGAATGTTAGGTTAGGTTAAGATATGAACCGTCGTAAAACCGCATTAAACAATGTCACTTAGTGAGATGCAGTGTTTTTCACCATTACAAGTCGGGAACTACGATATCTAATGTGAAAGCGCATGAAACCGTCGTAATCTTGTAGAAAACATTGTAAAATTGCGAGTAAAACGTTTTCTAAAGATAGAAGTGCGAAGGTTAGCTTGAGTTATGTTAGTTTAAGCTATGTAGTGTCGTGAGACCACCAAAAAGGACGTCATCTAACGAGATAGTGTTGTTTTATTGCATGTACGAAACTGCAATAGGTGAAATGTTGTGAAAGTACACAAAACGGCTTGAACAAGCCAGATACTGCGTGTTGTACCGTTACAAGTGCGAAACTGCTATAATGTGATATTCTCGTTAAAGCGCATGCAATCATCGTGAAACCTTAAAGAACGATGTCATTTAGCGAGATACAGCGTTCTGTACTGCAAAAAGGTGGTGAAAAACTGTGAGGTTATGCAAATATCGTAATTGTGAACGAAACAGTGTAATAGAGCGTTTTTCAATACAAGTACCAATGTTAGGTTAGGTTAAGATATGAACCGTCGTAAAACCGCATTAAACAATGTCACTTAGTGGGATGCAGTGTTTTTCACCATTACAAGTCGGGAACTGCAATATCTAATGTGAAAGCGCTTGCAAACGTCGTTAGGTTAGGTTAGGTTTGGTTAGGTTAGGTTAGGTTAGGTTAGGTTAGGTTATGTTAGGTTAGGTTGGGTTAGGTTAGGTTAGGTTAGGTTAGGTTAGGTTAAGATATGAACCGCGCTAAAACCGGATTAAACAATGTCACTTAGTGAGATGCAGTGTTTTTCACCTTTACAAGTTGGGAACTGCGATATCTAATGTGAAAGCGCTTGAAACCGTCGTAATGTTGTAGAAAGCAATGTAAAGTAGCGAGTAAAACGTTTTCTAACGATAGAAGTGCGAAGGTTATGTTAGGTTGAGGTATGTTAGTTTAAGCTAGGTAGCGTCGTGAAACCACCAAAAACGACGTCATCTAACGAGATAGTGTTGTTTTATTGCGAGTACGAAACTGCGATAGGTAAAATGTTGTGAAAGCACACAAAACGGCATGAACAAGCCAAATACTGCGTGTTGTACCGTTACAAGTGCGAAACTGCTATGTTGTGACATTCTCGGTAAAGCGCATGCAAGTATCGTAAAACCTTAAGAACGATGTCATTTAGCGAGATACAGCGTTCTGTACTGTAATAAGTTGGTGAGAAACTGTGAGGTCAAGCAAATATCGTAATTGTGAACGAAACAGTGTAATTGAGCGTCTTTAGATACAAGTGTGAATGTTAGGTTAGGTTCACATATCAACCGTCGTAAAACCGCATTAAACAATGTCACTTAGTGAGTTGTAGTGTTTTTCAACATTACAAGTCGGGAACTACGATATCTAAAGTGAAAGCGCATGAAACCGTCGTAATCTTGTAGAAAACATTGTAAAGTTGCGAGTAAAACGTTTTCTAACGATAGAAGTGCGAAGGTTAGGTTAGGTTAGGTTAGTTTAAGCTAGGTAGCGTCATGAAACTACCAAAAACGACGTCATCTAACGAGATAGTGTTGTTTTATTGCGAGTATTAAACTGCGATAGGTGAAATGTTGTGAATGCACACAAAACGGCATGAACAAGCCAAATACTGCGTGTTCTACCGTTACAAGTGCGAAACTGCTATATTGTGATATTCTCGTTAAAGCGCATGCAAGCATCGTGAAACCTTAAAGAACAATGTCATTTAGCGAGATACAGCGTTCTGTACTGCAATAAGTTGGTGAAAAACTGTGAGGTTATGCAAATATCGTAATTGTGAACGAAACAGTGTAATAGAGCGTTTTTCAATACAAGTACCAATGTTAGGTTAGGTTAAGATATGAACCGTCGTAAAACCGCATTAAACAATGTCACTTAGTGAGATGCAGTGTTTTTCACCATTACAAGTCGGGAACTGCGATATCTAATGTGAAAGCGCTTGCAAACGTCGTTAGGTTAGCTTAGGTTAGGTTAGGTTAGGTTAGGTTAGGTTAGGTTTGGTTAGGTTAGGTTAGGTTAGGTTATGTTAGGTTAGGTTGGGTTAGGTTAGGTTAGGTTAGGTTAGGTTAAGATATGAACCGCGCTAAAACCGCATTAAACAATGTCACTTAGTGAGATGCAGTGTTTTTCACCTTTACAAGTTGGGAACTGCGATATCTAATGTGAAAGCGCTTGAAACCGTCGTAATGTTGTAGAAAGCAATGTAAAGTAGCGAGTAAAACGTTTTCTAACGATAGAAGTGCGAAGGTTATGTTAGGTTGAGTTATGTTAGTTTAAGCTAGGTAGCGTCGTGAAACCACCAAAAACGACGTCATGTAACGAGATAGTGTTGTTTTATTGCGAGTACGAAACTGCGATAGGTAAAATGTGAAAGCACACAAAACGGCATGAACAAGCCAAATACTGCGTGTTGTACCGTTACAAGTGCGAAACTGCTATGTTGTGACATTCTCGGTAAAGCGCATGCAAGTATCGTGAAACCTTAAGAACGATGTCATTTAGCGAGATACAGCGTTCTGTACTGTAATAAGTTGGTGAGAAACTGTGAGGTCAAGCAAATATCGTAATTGTGAACGAAACAGTGTAATTGAGCGTCTTTAGATACAAGTGCGAATGTTAGGTTAGGTTGACATATCAACCGTCGTAAAACCGCATTAAACAATGTCACTTAGTGAGATGTAGTGTTTTTCAACATTACAAGTCGGGAACTACGATATCTAATGAGAAAGCGCATGAAACCGTCGTAATCTTGTAGAAAACATTGTAAAGTGGCGAGTAAAACGTTTTCTAACGATAGAAGTGCGAAGGTTAGGTTAGGTTAGGTTAGTTTAAGCTAGGTAGCGTCATGAAACTACCAAAAACGACGTCATCTAACGAGATAGTGTTGTTTTATTGCGAGTATTAAACTGCGATAGGTGAAATGTTGTGAATGCACACAAAACGGCATGAACCAGCCAAATACTGCGTGTTCTACCGTTACAAGTGCGAAACTGCTATATTGTGATATTCTCGTTAAAGCGCATGCAAGCATCGTGAAACCTTAAAGAACAATGTCATTTAGCGAGATACAGCGTTCTGTACTGCAATAAGTTGGTGAAAAACTGTGAGGTTATGCAAATATCGTAATTGTTAACGAAACAGTGTAATAGAGCGTTTTTCAATACAAGTACGAATGTTAGGTTAGGTTAAGATATGAACCGTCGTAAAACCGCATTAAACAATGTCACTTAGTGAGATGCAGTGTTTTTCACCATTACAAGTCGGGAACTGCGATATCTAATGTGAAAGCGCTTGCAAACGTCGTTAGGTTAGGTTAGGTTAGGTTAGGTTAGGTTAGGTTATGTTAGGTTAGGTTTGGTTAGGTTAGGTTAGGTTAGGTTATGTTAGGTTAGGTTGGGTTAGGTTAGGTTAGGTTACGTTAGGTTAAGGTATGAACCGTCGTAAAACCGCAATAAACAATGTCACTTAGTGCGATGCTATGTTTTTCACCTTTACAACTTGGGAACTGCGATATCTAATGTGAAAGCGCTTGAAACCGTCGTAATGTTGTAGAAAGCAATGTAAAGTAGCGAGTAAACGTTTTCTAACGATAGAAGTGCGAAGGTTATGTTAGGTTGAGTTATGTTAGTTTAAGCTAGGTAGCGTCGTGAAACTACCAAAAACGACGTCATCTAACGAGATAGTGTTGTTTTATAGCGAGTATTAAACTGCGATAGGTGAAATGTTGTGAAAGCACACAAAACGGCATGAACAAGCCAAATACTGCGTGTTCTACCGTTACAAGTGCGAAACTGCTATATTGTGATATTCTCGTTAAAGCGCATGCAAGCATCGTGAAACCTTAAAGAACAATGTCATTTAGCGAGATACAGCGTTCTGTACTGCAATAAGTTGGTGAAAAACTGTGAGGTTATGCAAATATCGTAATATTGAACAAAACAGTGTAATAGAGCGTTTTTAGATACAAGTGCGAATGTTAGGTTAGGTTAAGATATGAACCGTCGTAAAACCGCATTAAACAATGTCAATTACTGAGACGCAGTGTTTTTCACCATTAAAAGTGGGGAACTGCGATATTTAATGTGAAAGCGCTTGCAACCGTCGTTAGGTAAGGTTAGGTTAGGTTAGGTTAGGTTAGGTTTGGTTAGGTTAGGTTAGGTTAGGTTAGATTAGGTTAGGTTGGGTTGAGTTGGGTTAGGTTAGGTTAGGTTAGGTTAGGTTGGGTTAGGTTAGGTTAGGTTAGGTTAGGTTACGTTAGGTTAGGTTAGGTTACGTTAGGTTAGGTTAGGTTAGGTTACGTTAGGTTAGGTTAGGTTAGGTAAGGATAATTTGGTTAGGTTAGGTAAGGTTAGGTTAGGTTAGGTTAGGTTGTGTTGGGTGTTGTTGGGTTGGGTTGGGTTGGGTTAGGTTGGGTTAGGTTAGGTTAGGTTAGGTTACGTTAGGTTAGGTTAGGTTAGGTTAGGTTACGTTAGGTTATGTTAGGTTAGGTTAGGTTACGTTAGGTTAGGTTAGGTCAGGTAAGGTTAGGTTACGTTAGAATAGGTTAGGTTAGGTTAGGTTACGTTAGGTTAGCTTAAGTTAGGTTAGGTTAGGTTTGGTTAGGTTAGGTTAGGTTAGCTTAGGTTAGGTTAGGTTGGGTTGGGTTGGGTTAGGTTGGGTTAGGTTAGGTTAGGTTAGGTTAGGTTGGGTTAGGTTAGTTTAGGTTAGGTTAGGTTAGGTTAGGTTGGGTTGGGTTAGGTTAGGTTAGGTTAGGTAAGGTTAGGTTAGGTTAGGTTAGGTTAGGTTTGGTTAGGTTAGGTTAGGTTAGGTTATGTTAGGTTAGGTTGGGTTAGGTTAGGTTAGGTTAGGTTAGGTTAAGATATGAACCGCGCTAAAACCGCATTAAACAATGTCACTCAGTGAGATGCAGTGTTTTTCACCTTTACAAGTTGGGAACTGCGATATCTAATGTGAAAGCGCTTGAAACCGTCGTAATGTTGTAGAAAGCAATGTAAAGTAGCGAGTAAAACGTTTTCTAACGATAGAAGTGCGAAGGTTATGTTAGGTTGAGTTATGTTAGTTTAAGCTAGGTAGCGTCGTGCAACTACCAAAAACAACGTCATCTAACGAGATAGTGTTGTTTTATTGCGAGTACAAAACTGCGATAGGTGAAATGCTGTGAAAGCACACAAAACGGCATGAACAAGCCAAATACTGCGTGTTGTACCGTTACAAGTGCGAAACTGCTATGTTGTGATATTTTCGTTAAAGCGCATGCAAGCATCGTGAAACCTTAAAGAACGATGTCATTTAGCGAGATACAGCGTTCTGTACTGCAATAAGTTGGTGAAAAACTGTGAGGTTATGCAAATATCCTAATTGTGAACGAAACAGTGTAATAGAGCGTTTTTTAATACAAGTGCGAATGTTAGGTTAGGTTAAGATATGAACCGTCGTAAACCCGCATTAAACAATGTCACTTAGTGAGATGCAGTGTTTTTCACCATTACAAGTCGGGAACTACGATATCTAATGTGAAAGCGCATGAAACCGTCGTAATCTTGTAGAAAACATTGTAAAATTGCGAGTAAAACGTTTTCTAAAGATAGAAGTGCGAAGGTTAGCTTGAGTTATGTTAGTTTAAGCTATGTAGCGTCGTGAGACCACCAAAAAGGACGTCATCTAACGAGATAGTGTTGTTTTATTGCATGTACGAAACTGCAATAGGTGAAATGTTGTGAAAGTACACAAAACGGCTTGAACAAGCCAGATACTGCGTGTTGTACCGTTACAAGTGCGAAACTGCTATAATGTGATATTCTCGTTAAAGCGCATGCAATCATCGTGAAACCTTAAAGAACGATGTCATTTAGCGAGATACAGCGTTCTGTACTGCAAAAAGGTGGTGAAAAACTGTGAGGTTATGCAAATATCGTAATTGTGAACGAAACAGTGTAATAGAGCGTTTTTCAATACAAGTACCAATGTTAGGTTAGGTTAAGATATGAACCGTCGTAAAACCGCATTAAACAATGTCACTTAGTGGGATGCAGTGTTTTTCACCATTACAAGTCGGGAACTGCGATATCTAATGTGAAAGCGCTTGCAAACGTCGTTAGGTTAGGTTAGGTTTGGTTAGGTTAGGTTAGGTTAGGTTAGGTTATGTTAGGTTAGGTTGGGTTAGGTTAGGTTAGGTTAGGTTAGGTTAGGTTAAGATATGAACCGCGCTAAAACCGGATTAAACAATGTCAGTTAGTGAGATGCAGTGTTTTTCACCTTTACAAGTTGGGAACTGCGATATCTAATGTGAAAGCGCTTGAAACCGTCGTAATGTTGCAGAAAGCAATGTAAAGTAGCGAGTAAAACGTTTTCTAACGATAGAAGTGCGAAGGTTATGTTAGGTTGAGTTATGTTAGTTTAAGCTAGGTAGCGTCGTGAAACCACCAAAAACGACGTCATCTAACGAGATAGTGTTGTTTTATTGCGAGTACGAAACTGCGATAGGTAAAATGTTGTGAAAGCACACAAAACGGCATGAACAAGCCAAATACTGCGTGTTGTACCGTTACAAGTGCGAAACTGCTATGTTGTGACATTCTCGGTAAAGCGCATGCAAGTATCGTGAAACCTTAAGAACGATGTCATTTAGCGAGATACAGCGTTCTGTACTGTAATAAGTTGGTGAGAAACTGTGAGGTCAAGCAAATATCGTAATTGTGAACGAAACAGTGTAATTGAGCGTCTTTAGATACAAGTGCGAATGTTAGGTTAGGTTCACATATCAACCGTCGTAAAACCGCATTAAACAATGTCACTTAGTGAGTTGTAGTGTTTTTCAACATTACAAGTCGGGAACTACGATATCTAAAGTGAAAGCGCATGAAACCGTCGTAATCTTGTAGAAAACATTGTAAAGTTGCGAGTAAAACGTTTTCTAACGATAGAAGTGCGAAGGTTAGGTTAGGTTAGGTTAGTTTAAGCTAGGTAGCGTCATGAAACTACCAAAAACGACGTCATCTAACGAGATAGTGTTGTTTTATTGCGAGTATTAAACTGCGATAGGTGAAATGTTGTGAATGCACACAAAACGGCATGAACAAGCCAAATACTGCGTGTTCTACCGTTACAAGTGCGAAACTGCTATATTGTGATATTCTCGTTAAAGCGCATGCAAGCATCGTGAAACCTTACCTTAAAGAACAAACAATGTCATTTAGCGAGATACAGCGTTCTGTACTGCAATAAGTTGGTGAAAAACTGTGAGGTTATGCAAATATCGTAATTGTGAACGAAACAGTGTAATAGAGCGTTTTTCAATACAAGTACCAATGTTAGGTTAGGTTAAGATATGAACCGTCGTAAAACCGCATTAAACAATGTCACTTAGTGAGATGCAGTGTTTTTCACCATTACAAGTCGGGAACTGCGATATCTAATGTGAAAGCGCTTGCAAACGTCGTTAGGTTAGCTTAGGTTAGGTTAGGTTAGGTTAGGTTAGGTTAGGTTTGGTTAGGTTAGGTTAGGTTAGGTTATGTTAGGTTAGGTTGGGTTAGGTTAGGTTAGGTTAGGTTAGGTTAAGATATGAACCGCGCTAAAACCGCATTAAACAATGTCACTTAGTGAGATGCAGTGTTTTTCACCTTTACAAGTTGGGAACTGCGATATCTAATGTGAAAGCGCTTGAAACCGTCGTAATGTTGTAGAAAGCAATGTAAAGTAGCGAGTAAAACGTTTTCTAACGATAGAAGTGCGAAGGTTATGTTAGGTTGAGTTATGTTAGTTTAAGCTAGGTAGCGTCGTGAAACCACCAAAAACGACGTCATGTAACGAGATAGTGTTGTTTTATTGCGAGTACGAAACTGCGATAGGTAAAATGTGAAAGCACACAAAACGGCATGAACAAGCCAAATACTGCGTGTTGTACCGTTACAAGTGCGAAACTGCTATGTTGTGACATTCTCGGTAAAGCGCATGCAAGTATCGTGAAACCTTAAGAACGATGTCATTTAGCGAGATACAGCGTTCTGTACTGTAATAAGTTGGTGAGAAACTGTGAGGTCAAGCAAATATCGTAATTGTGAACGAAACAGTGTAATTGAGCGTCTTTAGATACAAGTGCGAATGTTAGGTTAGGTTGACATATCAACCGTCGTAAAACCGCATTAAACAATGTCACTTAGTGAGATGTAGTGTTTTTCAACATTACAAGTCGGGAACTACGATATCTAATGAGAAAGCGCATGAAACCGTCGTAATCTTGTAGAAAACATTGTAAAGTGGCGAGTAAAACGTTTTCTAACGATAGAAGTGCGAAGGTTAGGTTAGGTTAGGTTAGTTTAAGCTAGGTAGCGTCATGAAACTACCAAAAACGACGTCATCTAACGAGATAGTGTTGTTTTATTGCGAGTATTAAACTGCGATAGGTGAAATGTTGTGAATGCACACAAAACGGCATGAACAAGCCAAATACTGCGTGTTCTACCGTTACAAGTGCGAAACTGCTATATTGTGATATTCTCGTTAAAGCGCATGCAAGCATCGTGAAACCTTAAAGAACAATGTCATTTAGCGAGATACAGCGTTCTGTACTGCAATAAGTTGGTGAAAAACTGTGAGGTTATGCAAATATCGTAATGTTGAACGAAACAGTGTAATAGAGCGTTTTTCAATACAAGTACGAATGTTAGGTTAGGTTAAGATATGAACCGTCGTAAAACCGCATTAAACAATGTCACTTAGTGAGATGCAGTGTTTTTCACCATTACAAGTCGGGAACTGCGATATCTAATGTGAAAGCGCTTGCAAACGTCGTTAGGTTAGGTTAGGTTATGTTAGGTTAGGTTTAGTTAGGTTAGGTTAGGTTAGGTTATGTTAGGTTAGGTTGGGTTAGGTTAGGTTAGGTTACGTTAGGTTAAGGTATGAACCGTCGTAAAACCGCAATAAACAATGTCACTTAGTGAGATGCAGTGTTTTTCACCTTTACAACTTGGGAACTGCGATATCTAATGTGAAAGCGCTTGAAACCGTCGTAATGTTGTAGAAAGCAATGTAAAGTAGCGAGTAAAACGTTTTCTAACGATAGAAGTGCGAAGGTTATGTTAGGTTGAGTTATGTTAGTTTAAGCTAGGTAGCGTCGTGAAACTACCAAAAACGACGTCATCTAACGAGATAGTGTTGTTTTATAGCGAGTATTAAACTGCGATAGGTGAAATGTTGTGAAAGCACACAAAACGGCATGAACAAGCCAAATACTGCGTGTTCTACCGTTACAAGTGCGAAACTGCTATATTGTGATATTCTCGTTAAAGCGCATGCAAGCATCGTGAAATCTTTAAGAACAATGTCATTTAGCGAGATACAGCGTTCTGTACTGCAATAAGTTGGTGAAAAACTGTGAGGTTATGCAAATATCGTAATATTGAACAAAACAGTGTAATAGAGCGTTTTTAGATACAAGTGCGAATGTTAGGTTAGGTTAAGATATGAACCGTCGTAAAACCGCATTAAACAATGTCAATTACTGAGATGCAGTGTTTTTCACCATTAAAAGTGGGGAACTGCGATATTTAATGTGAAAGCGCTTGCAACCGTCGTTAGGTTAGGTTAGGTTAGGTTAGGTTAGGTTTGGTTAGGTTAGGTTAGGTTAGGTTAGATTAGGTTAGGTTGGGTTGAGTTGGGTTAGGTTAGGTTAGGTTAGGTTAGGTTGGGTTAGGTTAGGTTAGGTAAGGTTAGGTTACGTTAGGTTAGGTTAGGTTACGTTAGGTTAGGTTAGGTTAGGTTACGTTAGGTTAGGTTAGGTTAGGTAAGGATAATTTGGTTAGGTTAGGTAAGGTTAGGTTAGGTTAGGTTAGGTTGTGTTGGGTGTTGTTGGGTTGGGTTGGGTTGGGTTAGGTTGGGTTAGGTTAGGTTAGGTTACGTTAGGTTAGGTTAGGTTAGGTTAGGTTACGTTAGGTTATGTTAGGTTAGGTTAGGTTACGTTAGGTTAGGTTAGGTCAGGTAAGGTTAGGTTACGTTAGAATAGGTTAGGTTAGGTTAGGTTACGTTAGGTTAGGTTAAGTTAGGTTAGGTTAGGTTTGGTTAGGTTAGGTTAGGTTAGCTTAGGTTAGGTTAGGTTGGGTTGGGTTGGGTTAGGTTGGGTTAGGTTAGGTTAGGTTAGGTTAGGTTGGGTTAGGTTAGTTTAGGTTAGGTTAGGTTAGGTTAGGTTGGGTTGGGTTAGGTTAGGTAAGGTAAGGTTAGGTTAGGTTAGGTTAGGTTATGTTAGGTTAGGTTGGGTTAGGTTAGGTTAGGTTAGGTTAAGATATGAACCGCGCTAAAACCGCATTAAACAATGTCACTTAGTGAGATGCAGTGTTTTTCACCTTTACAAGTTGGGAACTGCGATATCTAATGTGAAAGCGCTTGAAACCGTCGTAATGTTGTAGAAAGCAATGTAAAGTAGCGAGTAAAACGTTTTCTAACGATAGAAGTGCGAAGGTTATGTTAGGTTGAGTTATGTTAGTTTAAGCTAGGTAGCGTCGTGAAACCACCAAAAACGACGTCATCTAACGAGATAGTGTTGTTTTATTGCGAGTACGAAACTGCGATAGGTAAAATGTTGTGAAAGCACACAAAACGGCATGAACAAGCCAAATACTGCGTGTTGTACCGTTACAAGTGCGAAACTGCTATGTTGTGATATTTTCGTTAAAGCGCATGCAAGCATCGTGAAACCTTAAAGAACGATGTCATTTAGCGAGATACAGCGTTCTGTACTGCAATAAGTTGGTGAAAAACTGTGAGGTTATGCAAATATCCTAATTGTGAACGAAACAGTGTAATAGAGCGTTTTTTAATACAAGTGCGAATGTTAGGTTAGGTTAAGATATGAACCGTCGTAAAACCGCATTAAACAATGTCACTTAGTGAGATGCAGTGTTTTTCACCATTACAAGTCGGGAACTACGATATCTAATGTGAAAGCGCATGAAACCGTCGTAATCTTGTAGAAAACATTGTAAAATTGCGAGTAAAACGTTTTCTAAAGATAGAAGTGCGAAGGTTAGCTTGAGTTATGTTAGTTTAAGCTATGTAGCGTCGTGAGACCACCAAAAAGGACGTCATCTAACGAGATAGTGTTGTTTTATTGCATGTACGAAACTGCAATAGGTGAAATGTTGTGAAAGTACACAAAACGGCTTGAACAAGCCAGATACTGCGTGTTGTACCGTTACAAGTGCGAAACTGCTATAATGTGATATTCTCGTTAAAGCGCATGCAATCAACGTGAAACCTTAAAGAACGATGTCATTTAGCGAGATACAGCGTTCTGTACTGCAAAAAGGTGGTGAAAAACTGTGAGGTTATGCAAATATCGTAATTGTGAACGAAACAGTGTAATCGAGCGTTTTTCAATACAAGTACCAATGTTAGGTTAGGTTAAGATATGAACCGTCGTAAAACCGCATTAAACAATGTCACTTAGTGAGATGCAGTGTTTTTCACCATTACAAGTCGGGAACTGCGATATCTAATGTGAAAGCGCTTGCAAACGTCGTTAGGTTAGCTTAGGTTAGGTTAGGTTAGGTTAGGTTAGGTTAGGTTAGGTTAGGTTAGGTTTGGTTAGGTTAGGTTAGGTTAGGTTATGTTAGGTTAGGTTGGGTTAGGTTAGGTTAGGTTAGGTTAAGATATGAACCGCGCTAAAACCGCATTAAACAATGTCACTTAGTGAGATGCAGTGTTTTTCACCTTTACAAGTTGGGAACTGCGATATCTAATGTGAAAGCGCTTGAAACCGTCGTAATGTTGTAGAAAGCAATGTAAAGTAGCGAGTAAAACGTTTTCTAACGATAGAAGTGCGAAGGTTATGTTAGGTTGAGTTATGTTAGTTTAAGCTAGGTAGCGTCGTGAAACCACCAAAAACGACGTCATCTAACGAGATAGTGTTGTTTTATTGCGAGTACGAAACTGCGATAGGTAAAATGTGAAAGCACACAAAACGGCTCGAACAAGCCAAATACTGCGTGTAGTACCGTTACAAGTGCGAAACTGCTATGTTGTGACATTCTCGGTAAAGCGCATGCAAGTATCGTGAAACCTTAAGAACGATGTCATTTAGCGAGATACAGCGTTCTGTACTGTAATAAGTTGGTGAGAAACTGTGAGGTCAAGCAAATATCGTAATTGTGAACGAAACAGTGTAATTGAGCGTCTTTAGATACAAGTGCGAATGTTAGGTTAGGTTGACATATCAACCGTCGTAAAACCGCATTAAACAATGTCACTTAGTGAGATGTAGTGTTTTTCAACATTACAAGTCGGGAACTACGATATCTAATGTGAAAGCGCATGAAACCGTCGTAATCTTGTAGAAAACATTGTAAAGTTGCGAGTAAAACGTTTTCTAACGATAGAAGTGCGAAGGTTAGGTTAGGTTAGGTTAGTTTAAGATAGGTAGCGTCATGAAACTAACAAAAACGACGTCATCTAACGAGATAGTGTTGTTTTATTGCGAGTATTAAATGGCGATAGGTGAAATGTTGTGAATGCACACAAAACGGCATGAACCAGCCAAATACTGCGTGTTCTACCGTTACAAGTGCGAAACTGCTATATTGTGATATTCTCGTTAAAGCGCATGCAAGCATCGTGAAACCTTAAAGAACAATGTCATTTAGCGAGATACAGCGTTCTGTACTGCAATAAGTTGGTGAAAAACTGTGAGGTTATGCAAATATCGTAATTGTTAACGAAACAGTGTAATAGAGCGTTTTTCAATACAAGTACGAATGTTAGGTTAGGTTAAGATATGAACCGTCGTAAAACCGCATTAAACAATGTCACTTAGTGAGATGCAGTGTTTTTCACCATTACAAGTCGGGAACTGCGATATCTAATGTCGCTTGCAAACGTCGTTAGGTTAGGTTAGGTTAGGTTGGGTTAGGTTAGGTTAGGTTATGTTAGGTTAGGTTTGGTTAGGTTAGGTTAGGTTAGGTTATGTTAGGTTAGGTTGGGTTAGGTTAGGTTAGGTTACGTTAGGTTAAGGTATGAACCGTCGTAAAACCGCAATAAACAATGTCACTTAGTGCGATGCTATGTTTTTCACCTTTACAACTTGGGAACTGCGATATCTAATGTGAAAGCGCTTGAAACCGTCGTAATGTTGTAGAAAGCAATGTAAAGTAGCGAGTAAACGTTTTCTAACGATAGAAGTGCGAAGGTTATGTTAGGTTGAGTTATGTTAGTTTAAGCTAGGTAGCGTCGTGAAACTACCAAAAACGACGTCATCTAACGAGATAGTGTTGTTTTATAGCGAGTATTAAACTGCGATAGGTGAAATGTTGTGAAAGCACACAAAACGGCATGAACAAGCCAAATACTGCGTGTTCTACCGTTACAAGTGCGAAACTGCTATATTGTGATATTCTCGTTAAAGCGCATGCAAGCATCGTGAAACCTTAAAGAACAATGTCATTTAGCGAGATACAGCGTTCTGTACTGCAATAAGTTGGTGAAAAACTGTGAGGTTATGCAAATATCGTAATATTGAACAAAACAGTGTAATAGAGCGTTTTTAGATACAAGTGCGAATGTTAGGTTAGGTTAAGATATGAACCGTCGTAAAACCGCATTAAACAATGTCAATTACTGAGATGCAGTGTTTTTCACCATTAAAAGTGGGGAACTGCGATATTTAATGTGAAAGCGCTTGCAACCGTCGTTAGGTAAGGTTAGGTTAGGTTAGGTTAGGTTAGGTTTGGTTAGGTTAGGTTAGGTTAGGTTAGATTAGGTTAGGTTAGGTTATGTTAGGTTAGGTTGGGTTAGGTTAGGTTAGGTTAGGTTAAGATATGAACCGCGCTAAAACCGCATTAAACAATGTCACTTAGTGAGATGCAGTGTTTTTCACCTTTACAAGTTGGGAACTGCGATATCTAATGTGAAAGCGCTTGAAACCGTCGTAATGTTGTAGAAAGCAATGTAAAGTAGCGAGTAAAACGTTTTCTAACGATAGAAGTCCGAAGGTTATGTTAGGTTGAGTTATGTTAGTTTAAGCTAGGTAGCGTCGTGAAACCACCAAAAACGACGTCATCTAACGAGATAGTGTTGTTTTATTGCGAGTACGAAACTGCGATAGGTAAAATGTTGTGAAAGCACACAAAACGGCATGAACAAGCCAAATACTGCGTGTTGTACCGTTACAAGTGCGAAACTGCTATGTTGTGATTTTTGCGTTAAAGCGCATGCAAGCATCGTGAAACCTTAAAGAACGATGTCATTTAGCGAGATACAGCGTTCTGTACTGCAATAAGTTGGTGAAAAACTGTGAGGTTATGCAAATATCCTAATTGTGAACGAAACAGTGTAATAGAGCGTTTTTTAATACAAGTGCGAATGTTAGGTTAGGTTAAGATATGAACCGTCGTAAAACCGCATTAAACAATGTCACTTAGTGAGATGCAGTGTTTTTCACCATTACAAGTCGGGAACTACGATATCTAATGTGAAAGCGCATGAAACCGTCGTAATCTTGTAGAAAACATTGTAAAATTGCGAGTAAAACGTTTTCTAAAGATAGAAGTGCGAAGGTTAGCTTGAGTTATGTTAGTTTAAGCTATGTAGCGTCGTGAGACCACCAAAAAGGACGTCATCTAACGAGATAGTGTTGTTTTATTGCATGTACGAAACTGCAATAGGTGAAATGTTGTGAAAGTACACAAAACGGCTTGAACAAGCCAGATACTGCGTGTTGTACCGTTACAAGTGCGAAACTGCTGTAATGTGATATTCTCGTTAAAGCGCATGCAATCATCGTGAAACCTTAAAGAACGATGTCATTTAGCGAGATACAGCGTTCTGTACTGCAAAAAGGTGGTGAAAAACTGTGAGGTTATGCAAATATCGTAATTGTGAACGAAACAGTGTAATAGAGCGTTTTTCAATACAAGTACCAATGTTAGGTTAGGTTAAGATATGAACTGTCGTAAAACCGCATTAAACAATGTCACTTAGTGGGATGCAGTGTTTTTCACCATTACAAGTCGGGAACTGCGATATCTAATGTGAAAGCGCTTGCAAACGTCGTTAGGTTAGGTTAGGTTTGGTTAGGTTAGGTTAGGTTAGGTTAGGTTAGGTTATGTTAGGTTAGGTTGGGTTAGGTTAGGTTAGGTTAGGTTAGGTTAGGTTAAGATATGAACCGCGCTAAAACCGCATTAAACAATGTCACTTAGTGAGATGCAGTGTTTTTCACCTTTACAAGTTGGGAACTGCGATATCTAATGTGAAAGCGCTTGAAACCGTCGTAATGTTGTAGAAAGCAATGTAAAGTAGCGAGTAAAACGTTTTCTAACGATAGAAGTGCGAAGGTTATGTTAGGTTGAGTTATGTTAGTTTAAGCTAGGTAGCGTCGTGAAACCACCAAAAACGACGTCATCTAACGAGATAGTGTTGTTTTATTGCGAGTACGAAACTGCGATAGGTAAAATGTTGTGAAAGCACACAAAACGGCATGAACAAGCCAAATACTGCGTGTTGTACCGTTACAAGTGCGAAACTGCTATGTTGTGACATTCTCGGTAAAGCGCATGCAAGTATCGTGAAACCTTAAGAACGATGTCATTTAGCGAGATACAGCGTTCTGTACTGTAATAAGTTGGTGAGAAACTGTGAGGTCAAGCAAATATCGTAATTGTGAACGAAACAGTGTAATTGAGCGTCTTTAGATACAAGTGCGAATGTTAGGTTAGGTTGACATATCAACCGTCGTAAAACCGCATTAAACAATGTCACTTAGTGAGTTGTAGTGTTTTTCAACATTACAAGTCGGGAACTACGATATCTAAAGTGAAAGCGCATGAAACCGTCGTAATCTTGTAGAAAACATTGTAAAGTTGCGAGTAAAACGTTTTCTAACGATAGAAGTGCGAAGGTTAGGTTAGTTTAGGTTAGTTTAAGCTAGGTAGCGTCATGAAACTACCAAAAACGACGTCATCTAACGAGATAGTGTTGTTTTATTGCGAGTATTAAACTGCGATAGGTGAAATGTTGTGAATGCACACAAAACGGCATGAACAAGCCAAATACTGCGTGTTCTACCGTTACAAGTGCGAAACTGCTATATTGTGATATTCTCGTTAAAGCGCATGCAAGCATCGTGAAACCTTACCTTAAAGAACAAACAATGTCATTCAGCGAGATACAGCGTTCTGTACTGCAATAAGTTGGTGAAAAACTGTGAGGTTATGCAAATATCGTAATTGTGAACGAAACAGTGTAATAGAGCGTTTTTCAATACAAGTACCAATGTTAGGTTAGGTTAAGATATGAACCGTCGTAAAACCGCATTAAACAATGTCACTTAGTGAGATGCAGTGTTTTTCACCATTACAAGTCGGGAACTGCGATATCTAATGTGAAAGCGCTTGCAAACGTCGTTAGGTTAGCTTAGGTTAGGTTAGGTTAGGTTAGGTTAGGTTAGGTTAGGTTTGGTTAGGTTAGGTTAGGTTAGGTTATGTTAGGTTAGGTTGGGTTAGGTTAGGTTAGGTTAGGTTAGGTTAAGATATGAACCGCGCTAAAACCGCATTAAACAATGTCACTTAGTGAGATGCAGTGTTTTTCACCTTTACAAGTTGGGAACTGCGATATCTAATGTGAAAGCGCTTGAAACCGTCGTAATGTTGTAGAAAGCAATGTAAAGTAGCGAGTAAAACGTTTTCTAACGATAGAAGTGCGAAGGTTATGTTAGGTTGAGTTATGTTAGTTTAAGCTAGGTAGCGTCGTGAAACCACCAAAAATTACGTCATCTAACGAGATAGTGTTGTTTTATTGCGAGTACGAAACTGCGATAGGTAAAATGTGAAAGCACACAAAACGGAATGAACAAGCCAAATACTGCGTGTTGTACCGTTACAAGTGCGAAACTGCTATGTTGTGACATTCTCGGTAAAGCGCATGCAAGTATCGTGAAACCTTAAGAACGATGTCATTTAGCGAGATACAGCGTTCTGTACTGTAATAAGTTGGTGAGAAACTGTGAGGTCAAGCAAATATCGTAATTGTGAACGAAACAGTGTAATTGAGCGTCTTTAGATACAAGTGCGAATGTTAGGTTAGGTTGACATATCAACCGTCGTAAAACCGCATTAAACAATGTCACTTAGTGAGATGCAGTGTTTTTCACCATTACAAGTCGGGAACTACGATATCTAATGTGAAAGCGCATGAAACCATCGTAATCTTGTAGAAAACATTGTAAAATTGCGAGTAAAACGTTTTCTAAAGATAGAAGTGCGAAGGTTAGCTTGAGTTATGTTAGTTTAAGCTATGTAGCGTCGTGAGACCACCAAAAAGGACGTCATCTAACGAGATAGTGTTGTTTTATTGCATGTACGAAACTGCAATAGGTGAAATGTTGTGAAAGTACACAAAACGGCTTGAACAAGCCAGATACTGCGTGTTGTACCGTTACAAGTGCGAAACTGCTATAATGTGATATTCTCGTTAAAGCGCATGCAAGCATCGTGAAACCTTAAAGAACGATGTCATTTAGCGAGATACAGCGTTCTGTACTGCAATAAGTTGGTGAAAAACTGAGTTTATGCAAATATCGTAATTGTGAACGAAACAGTGTAATAGAGCGTTTTTCAATACAAGTACCAATGTTAGGTTAGGTTAAGATATGAACCGTCGTAAAACCGCATTAAACAATGTCACTTAGTGAGATGCAGTGTTTTTCACCATTACAAGTCGGGAACTGCGATATCTAATGTGAAAGCGCTTGCAAACGTCGTTAGGTTAGCTTAGGTTAGGTTAGGTTAGGTTAGGTTAGGTTACGTTAGGTTAGGTTTGGTTAGGTTAGGTTAGGTTAGGTTATGTTAGGTTAGGTTGGGTTAGGTTAGGTTAGGTTAGGTTAGGTTAAGATATGAACCGCGCTAAAACCGCATTAAACAATGTCACTTAGTGAGATGCAGTGTTTTTCACCTTTACAAGTTGGGAACTGCGATATCTAATGTGAAAGCGCTTGAAACCGTCGTAATGTTGTAGAAAGCAATGTAAAGTAGCGAGTAAAACGTTTTCTAACGATAGAAGTGCGAAGGTTATGTTAGGTTGAGTTATGTTAGTTTAAGCTAGGTAGCGTCGTGAAACCACCAAAAACGACGTCATCTAACGAGATAGTGTTGTTTTATAGCGAGTACGAAACTGCGATAGGTAAAATATTGTGAAAGCACACAAAACGGCATGAACAAGCCAAATACTGCGTGTTGTACCGTTACAAGTGCGAAACTGCTGTGTTGTGACATTCTCGTTAAAGCGCATGCAAGTATCGTGAAACCTTAAGAACGATGTCATTTAGCGAGATACAGCGTTCTGTACTGTAATAAGTTGGTGAGAAACTGTGAGGTCAAGCAAATATCGTAATTGTGAACGAAACAGTGTAATTGAGCGTTTTTCAATACAAGTACCAATGTTAGGTTAGGTTAAGATATGAACCGTCGTAAAACCGCATTAAACAATGTCACTTAGTGGGATGCAGGGTTTTTCACCATTACAAGTCGGGAACTGCGATATCTAATGTGAAAGCGCTTGCAAACGTCGTTAGGTTAGGTTAGGTTTGGTTAGGTTAGGTTAGGTTAGGTTAGGTTAGGTTAGGTTGGGTTAGGTTAGGTTAGGTTAGGTTAGGTTAAGATATGAACCGCGCTAAAACCGCATTAAACAATGTCACTTAGTGAGATGCAGTGTTTTTCACCTTTACAAGTTGGGAACTGCGATATCTAATGTGAAAGCGCTTGAAACCGTCGTAATGTTGTAGAAAGCAATGTAAAGTAGCGAGTAAAACGTTTTCTAACGATAGAAGTGCGAAGGTTATGTTAGGTTGAGTTATGTTAGTTTAAGCTAGGTAGCGTCGTGAAACCACCAAAAACGACGTCATCTAACGAGATAGTGTTGTTTTATTGCGAGTACGAAACTGCGATAGGTAAAATGTTGTGAAAGCACACAAAACGGCATGAACAAGCCAAATACTGCGTGTTGTACCGTTACAAGTGCGAAACTGCTATGTTGTGACATTCTCGGTAAAGCGCATGCAAGTATCGTGAAACCTTAAGAACGATGTCATTTAGCGAGATACAGCGTTCTGTACTGTAATAAGTTGGTGAGAAACTGTGAGGTCAAGCAAATATCGTAATTGTGAACGAAACAGTGTAATTGAGCGTCTTTAGATACAAGTGCGAATGTTAGGTTAGGTTGACATATCAACCGTCGTAAAACCGCATTAAACAATGTCACTTAGTGAGTTGTAGTGTTTTTCAACATTACAAGTCGGGAACTACGATATCTAAAGTGAAAGCGCATGAAACCGTCGTAATCTTGTAGAAAACATTGTAAAGTTGCGAGTAAAACGTTTTCTAACGATAGAAGTGCGAAGGTTAGGTTAGGTTAGGTTAGTTTAAGCTATGTAGCGTCGTGAGACCACCAAAAAGGACGTCATCTAACGAGATAGTGTTGTTTTATTGCATGTACGAAACTGCAATAGGTGAAATGTTGTGAAAGTACACAAAACGGCTTGAACAAGCCAGATACTGCGTGTTGTACCGTTACAAGTGCGAAACTGCTATAATGTGATATTCTCGTTAAAGCGCATGCAAGCATCGTGAAACCTTAAAGAACGATGTCATTTAGCGAGATACAGCGTTCTGTACTGCAATAAGTTGGTGAAAAACTGTGAGTTTATGCAAATATCGTAATTGTGAACGAAACAGTGTAATAGAGCGTTTTTCAATACAAGTACCAATGTTAGGTTAGGTTAAGATATGAACCGTCGTAAAACCGCATTAAACAATGTCACTTAGTGAGATGCAGTGTTTTTCACCATTACAAGTCGGGAACTGCGATATCTAATGTGAAAGCGCTTGCAAACGTCGTTGGGTTAGCTTAGGTTAGGTTAGGTTAGGTTAGGTTAGGTTACGTTAGGTTAGGTTTGGTTAGGTTAGGTTAGGTTAGGTTAGGTTGGGTTAGGTTAGGTTAGGTTAGGTTAGGTTAGGTTAAGATATGAACCGCGCTAAAACCGCATTAAACAATGTCACTTAGTGAGATGCAGTGTTTTTCACCTTTACAAGTTGGGAACTGCGATATCTAATGTGAAAGCGCTTGAAACCGTCGTAATGTTGTAGAAAGCAATGTAAAGTAGGGAGTAAAACGTTTTCTAACGATAGAAGTGCGAAGGTTATGTTAGGTTGAGTTATGTTAGTTTAAGCTAGGTAGCGTCGTGAAACCACCAAAAACGACGTCATCTAACGAGATAGTGTTGTTTTATAGCGAGTACGAAACTGCGATAGGTAAAATATTGTGAAAGCACACAAAACGGCATGAACAAGCCAAATACTGCGTGTTGTACCGTTACAAGTGCGAAACTGCTGTGTTGTGACATTCTCGGTAAAGCGCATGCAAGTATCGTGAAACCTTAAGAACGATGTCATTTAGCGAGATACAGCGTTCTGTACTGTAATAAGTTGGTGAGAAACTGTGAGGTCAAGCAAATATCGTAATTGTGAACGAAACAGTGTAATTGAGCGTCTTTAGATACAAGTGCGAATGTTAGGTTAGGTTGACATATCAACCGTCGTAAAACCGCATTAAACAATGTCACTTAGTGAGATGTAGTGTTTTTCAACATTACAAGTCGGGAACTACGATATCTGATGTGAAAGCGCATGAAACCGTCGTAATCTTGTAGAAAACATTGTAAAGTTGCGAGTAAAACGTTTTCTAACGATAGAAGTGCGAAGGTTAGGTTAGGTTAGGTTAGTTTAAGCTAGGTAGCGTCATGAAACTACCAAAAACGACGTCATCTAACGAGATAGTGTTGTTTTATTGCGAGTATTAAACTGCGATAGGTGAAATGTTGTGAATGCACACAAAACGGCATGAACAAGCCAAATACTGCGTGTTCTACCGTTACAAGTGCGAAACTGCTATATTGTGATATTCTCGTTAAAGCGCATGCAAGCATCGTGAAACCTTAAAGAACAATGTCATTTAGCGAGATACAGCGTTCTGTACTGCAATAAGTTGGTGAAAAACTGTGAGGTTATGCAAATATCGTAATTGTGAACGAAACAGTGTAATAGAGCGTTTTTCAATACAAGTACGAATGTTAGGTTAGGTTAAGATATTGTCACGTTAAAGAGACAGGAGACGTTTTTAAGGCGTCCTCACAAAAGTCCGAAGAGCGGTCGGCTCAGCGCAGCCAAAAACAGAACAATGGCACGAGGGGGACTGCCACTTCGTCTGCCTCTTTTGCGCTGGCAGCTCAAGCGCGCGGCACTGCCCCTCCTCCCTGAAGAGCATCGCCTCGATGCTAAACGAAGCGTGTATCGTAAAAAAAAAAAAAACATTGTCACAGTGTGTGGTACGGTTTTAACCGCACCACGTGCACAATCTCGGGTCGTAGCTGTCGGCGTCGGGGTGGTTGGCTTCCGTCCGGAAGGACTTCGTAATTGACGTCGCTCACTTGTCGTAGCACTTTGTACGGGCCAAAATACCGACTGAGAAGCTTCTCAGAGAGACCTTTGCAGCGCACAGGGGTCCAAACCAACACCTGGTCACCTGGTTTATAATCGACTTGTCTGTGGCAGCGGTTGTAGCGCTGTGCATCGACGCCTTGTTGTTTCTTGATGTTTACGCGGGCTAGTTGACGTGCTTCCTCGGCTCGTTGCACGAAACACTCAGCATCTTCGTCGAGATTCTCGATGTTGTCAATGTCGCATGGGAGCATTGCGTCCAACATCGTCTGAACGTCCCGACCGTATAGAAGACGAAACGGAGTGAATCGTGTGGTCTCTTGCGTAGCGGTATTATACGCGAATGTTACGTAAGGCAGTATTTCATCCCACGTCTTGTGCTGTACGTCTATGTACATAGACAGCATATCAGTCATCGTTTTGTTAAGCCGCTCGGTCAGTCCATTTGTCTGAGGGTGATACGCTGTTGTCTTGCGATGCGTGGAGTAACTTAACTGAAAAACTTGTTCAAGGAGCCTTGCTGTAAACGCTGTTCCTCGGTCTGTGATGACACAGGATGGAGCACCGTGGCGTAATACAATTCTCTCGATGAAAAACTGAGCAACTTCACAAGCCGTGCTTTTAGGAAGCGCCTTAGTTTCAGCATAGCGGGTTAGATAATCTGTAGCGACGATTATCCACTTGTTGCCGGAAGATGACAAGGGAAACGGACCCAGGAGGTCCATGCCGACTTGATCGAAGGGTGTTCTGGGTGGCTCGATAGGGTGAAGTAATCCCGCAGGCTTAACAGATGGGGATTTTCGGCGCTGGCATTCGCGGCAGGCTTGAACGTACTGTTTAACGCAAGCGGCAAGTTTCGGCCAGTAGTAAGACTTTCGTACCCTAGCGATGGTTCGGGTGATGCCCAGATGGCCCGATGGAGGCTCGTTGTGGCAGGCAAATAGAATTTCCTCACGCAGCTCTGCGGGGACGACCAACAGGTAAGTTTTGTTGCTGGCGGCTGCGTTCTTCTTGTACAACACGCCCTGTCGTAAGCAGAAGGATGACAATCCGCGAGTTATATGCTGGGGCAGTGATACGTTGCGGCCCTCTAGATGTTCAATGATAGGTCGCAATTGAGCATCTGCTCGCTGCCGTAAAGCCAAGTCTGTTACGCTTACGGAGCCAAGGAAAGGGCAGTCCTCTTCGAAGCTCTGAGCGGCAGGCTCAACTGGCGCGCGTGACAACGTGTCCGCATCTTCGTGTGCACGACCGGACTTGTACACGATAGTGACGTCGTACTCCTGCAGACGTAGGCTCCACCTTGCCAGTCGTCCGGAGGGGTCTCTGAGGTTCGCAAGCCAGCACAGCGAGTGATGATCCGTCACTACTCTGAATGGACGGCCGTAAAGGTAAGGTCGAAACTTAGCAATTGCCCACACGACAGCAAGGCACTCCTTCTCCGTGGTACTGTAGTTTGACTCCGGGCGTGTTAGGGTTCGGCTTGCGTAGGCGATGACCTTTTCAATTCCCTCCTGCCGTTGGACGAGTACCGCGCCCAGACCGACGTTACTGGCGTCGGTATGAATTTCTGTTTCGGCTTCCTCGTCGAAATGTCCAAGAACAGGTGGTGATGCCAGGCGAAGCCGAAGCTCTGTGAATGCTGATTCTTGTTCAGCACTCCAAACGAACGGCGTATCGTCTCTAGTGAGTCTAGTTAATGGTTCGGCAATTTTCGAAAAATTGCCTATAAAGCGCCGGTAGTACGCGCATAGACCAAGAAACCGCCGCACACTTTTCTTATCGGCAGGAGTCGGGAAGGCTGCGACAGCGGCGGTTTTCTCAGGGTCAGGACGGACGCCTTCTGCACTTACGACATGTCCAAGGAACTTTAGTTCTTCGTAACCGAAATGGCATTTTTGCGGCTTTAACGTAAGGTTAGCCGTCCGAATCGCCTCAAGTACTTGTCGTAGTCGCTTCAGATGTTCGGAGAAGCTGGTTGAAAACACGACCACATCATCCAAGTACACAAGGCAGCTTTGCCATTTTAAGTCAGTCAACACAGTGTCCATCATGCGTTGGAAGGTAGCTGGCGCAGAGCAGAGTCCGAACGGTAGCACCCGAAATTCGTAGAGGCCATCCGGCGTGACAAAGGCGGTTTTTTCGCGGTCGCGCTCATCAACCTCAATTTGCCAGTAGCCACTCTTTAAATCCAGGGAAGAAAAATACTTCGCTCGTCGTAGTCGGTCAAGCGAGTCATCAATACGCGGCAGCGGATAAACATCTTTTTTTGTGACGTTGTTGAGCTTTCTGTAATCTACACAGAAGCGAAGCGTACCGTCCTTCTTCTTAACCAGAACGACCGGTGAGGACCAGGGACTGTTCGAAGGCTGGATAACGCCGTCGTCGATCATTTCTTTCACTTGCTGCTTGATAGCTGCGCGTTCTGTCGGCGAGACGCGGTATGGCTGTTGGTGAATAGGTCTTGCGTCGTCGTAAGTGATTATCCTGTGCTGTGTAATTGGCGTCTGACTCACTTTAGACGACTGAGCAAAGCACGCCCTGAATTCAAACAATAGCTCTCGCAAGGCCCTCTGGTTCTCTTCTGGCAGTGCACTGTTCATGTCAACATCTATTACGGTTTGTCCATTGCGGCTACTGTCTTCACAGGCAAAACACTCAATGACGTCCTCCAAGGCTTCAGCGTAGGCGACCGCAGTGCCCCGGAAAAGGTGACGATGCTCATTGGTGAAATTTGTAATCATGACCTCGGCTGTACCGTTCCGAATGTCAATGATGCCTCGTGCCACAGAAATTCCAAGCGCCAGCAGCAGGGAGACGTTGCACTCTGCCACTGTTTCACCGTCACTGGTTCCTTCGGAAGTCACCTGAATTAGGATACTTGCACGAGGTGGTATTGTGACACTGTCGTCGGAAACACGGAGGGCGGTTGTACGGCGGTTGGAGTCCCTTGACGTAGCGTTGACTGTCGAAAAGGAAATGCAGCGTCGCCGTAGGTCGATTACGGCGCCATATTCCCGAAGAAAATCGAGGCCGAGAATTAATTCGCGGGAGCAGTCACGTAGCACGATGGAGCTGACCAAAAACGTGCAGCCTCGTATTTGTAGCCTGGACGTGCACAAACCAACCGGCGTTACAACATGTCCGCCAGCTGTACGTACATGCGATCCTGTCCAAGGCATTATCACTTTCTTCAAGGTACGTGCCAATTGTCCGCTAATAATCGAGTAGTCAGCACCAGTGTCTATTAAGGCAGTTAAATTGCGACCGTCGAGCAGCACAGGTATGTCCATTGAAAAGTCGCTCAGCTGGGATACAGGCGCCGGCGTAGTCGAATTTCCGTTGGTCCGATGTCGCGTCGATTGGAGGGCGAGGTCTTCATCACGTCGAGAATCAGCGGCCTCGCCTCGAAAGGTCGCTGGAGTTAGTTTTCCAGGCGAGGGCTCGGAGACCGTCCTTGCGGCCTTCGATTTCCGTTGCCTGAATAAGATGACGACCGCGGTGACGGTGAGCGCGACTGACGCCTGAGTGGGACGTTCTGCCGAGCGATAAAATCTTCAATTTCTGGTGGTCTCTGTCCAAACCGGGGGCGGGGTGAATTGGCAGGAAAACCCTGCAGCCCAAGTCGGCGGTACTGGCAGTCTCGGTAGAGGTGACCCGCTTCACCGCAGTGGTAGCAAAGCGGTCGTCGGTCGGGCATGCGCCATATGTCGGATTTACGCATGACGGGTCGAGTGTCTGCAAAATAAGGGACCACCTGTGCGGACTGCAGTGTGGCGTACGGGGTTGCGGCTGGTAGTGGGACTGGTGCAGGTGCGTTGTGTTCGAACGTGTCGGTATAAGTGGTGCGCTGGAAACCACTCACTGGGGATGGTGTCGTGGACGACGGAACGGTGCGTCTCAATACGTCTGCGTAGGTCACCCCTAGAGGTTCACTTGAAGTTGCGAACGCCTGAAGTGGTGCAGCAACCTGCGTTGGTGTCTCGCGGCGAGGTGTGCCGAGCGCATGCTGAACTTCATCACGTATGATGGTGGCGATGCAATTCGTGGAAGGCTGCTGCTGCGCCTGGTTCAGCTGTTGCAGCTGTTGTAGCTCGTCGCGAACAACCGAACGTATCAGCTCGCGAAGCGCTCCCACGTCGGTCGGGAACGAGCCTAGCCCGGTGGTATAGGTAGCATTCACTTGCCGATCGTACTGGTTCCGCTGCTGCAGCGCCTTTTCCATGGCGACGGCTTCAGTGAGGAACTCCGCGACCGTTCTAGGCGGACTACGAATGAGTCCAGCGAAGAGCTGCTCTTTCACACCTCGCATCAAGTGTCGCAGCTTCTTGTCTTCCGGCATGGTTGGATCGGCGCGAGTGAACAGATGAACCATATCCTCCACGTATGTAGCCACACCTTCATTAGGCATCTGCATGCGGGACTGGAGGGCCCTTTCAGCGCGCTCTCGACGATCGAGACTCGAGTACGTTTCGCGGAGCCTGTGACAGAACTCATGCCACGACGTTAGGAGGCCCTTGCGGTTCTGGAACCATGTGCGAGCACCATCCAGAAGACTAAAGTACACATTCTTGAGCTTCGCTACTTCGTCCCACCCGTTGAAATCCGCTACGTACTCGTACTCAGCCAGCCAATCTTCCACATCTTCATAGAGGCCACCACGAAAGGGACTCGGAACACGTGGTTTTTGTAGCGTGTAATGAGTGGGTGCAGCTGCGGGTGCAGCGGTTGGAGCAGCGGCGGCTCCAGCGGTAGGGGAAGCGGTGACAGCAACAGTATTCTCCATACCAGTCGACGTACTTGTACTGTGAGGCACAAACTCGGGGGACAGTCCTCGAATCCTCCGACTGAAACGGTGTACCGGCGTAAGCTCTGGGTTTTGGGTCACGTTCCGGCTGCTAGAAGGAGTCTGTTGCATAGGGGAGGTTACCCCGCACCTCCACCATTAAAATGTCACGTTAAAGAGACAGGAGACGTTTTTAAGGCGTCCTCACAAAAGTCCGAAGAGCGGTCGGCTCAGCGCAGCCAAAAACAGAACAATGGCACGAGGGGGACTGCCACTTCGTCTGCCTCTTTTGCGCTGGCAGCTCAAGCGCGCGGCAATATGAACCGTCGTAAAACCGCATTAAACAATGTCACTTAGTGAGATGCAGTGTTTTTCACCATTACAAGTCGGGAACTGCGATATCTAATGTGAAAGCGCTTGCAAACGTCGTTAGGTTAGGTTAGGTTATGTTAGGTTATGTTAGGTTAGGTTTGGTTAGGTTAGGTTAGGTTAGGTTATGTTAGGTTAGGTTGGGTTAGGTTAGGTTAGGTTACGTTAGGTTAAGGTATGAACCGTCGTAAAACCGCAATAAACAATGTCACTTAGTGAGATGCAGTGTTTTTCACCTTTACAACTTGGGAACTGCGATATCTAATGTGAAAGCGCTTGAAACCGTCGTAATGTTGTAGAAAGCAATGTAAAGTAGCGAGTAAAACGTTTTCTAACGATAGAAGTGCGAAGGTTATGTTAGGTTGAGTTATGTTAGTTTAAGCTAGGTAGCGTCGTGAAACTACCAAAAACGACGTCATCTAACGAGATAGTGTTGTTTTATAGCGAGTATTAAACTGCGATAGGTGAAATGTTGTGAAAGCACACAAAACGGCATGAACAAGCCAAATACTGCGTGTTCTACCGTTACAAGTGCGAAACTGCTATATTGTGATATTCTCGTTAAAGCGCATGCAAGCATCGTGAAACCTTAAAGAACAATGTCATTTAGCGAGATACAGCGTTCTGTACTGCAATAAGTTGGTGAAAAACTGTGAGGTTATGCAAATATCGTAATATTGAACAAAACAGTGTAATAGAGCGTTTTTAGATACAAGTGCGAATGTTAGGTTAGGTTAAGATATGAACCGTCGTAAAACCGCATTAAACAATGTCAATTACTGAGATGCAGTGTTTTTCACCATGAAAAGTGGGGAACTGCGATATTTAATGTGAAAGCGCTTGCAACCGTCGTTAGGTTAGGTTAGGTTAGGTTAGGTTAGGTTTGGTTAGGTTAGGTTAGGTTAGGTTAGGTTAGATTAGGCTGGGTTGGGTTGAGTTGGGTTAGGTTAGGTTAGGTTAGGTTAGGTTGGGTTAGGTTAGGTTAGGTTAGGTTAGGTTACGTTAGGTTAGGTTAGGTTACGTTAGGTTAGGTTAGGTTAGGGGACGTTAGGTTAGGTTAGGTTAGGTAAGGATAATTTGGTTAGGTTAGGTAAGGTTAGGTTAGGTTAGGTTAGGTTGTGTTGGGTGTTGTTGGGTTGGGTTGGGTTGGGTTAGGTTGGGTTAGGTTAGGTTAGGTTACGTTAGGTTAGGTTAGGTTAGGTTAGGTTACGTTAGGTTATGTTAGGTTAGGTTAGGTTACGTTAGGTTAGGTTAGGTCAGGTAAGGTTAGGTTACGTTAGAATAGGTTAGGTTTGGTTAGGTTAGGTTAGGTTAGGTTAGGTTATGTTAGGTTAGGTTGGGTTAGGTTAGGTTAAGTTAGGTTAGGTTAAGATATGAACCGCGCTAAAACCGCATTAAACAATGTCACTTAGTGAGATGCAGTGTTTTTCACCTTTACAAGTTGGGAACTGCGATATCTAATGTGAAAGCGCTTGAAACCGTCGTAATGTTGTAGAAAGCAATGTAAAGTAGCGAGTAAAACGTTTTCTAACGATAGAAGTGCGAAGGTTATGTTAGGTTGAGTTATGTTAGTTTAAGCTAGGTAGCGTCGTGCAACTACCAAAAACAACGTCATCTAACGAGATAGTGTTGTTTTATTGCGAGTACAAAACTGCGATAGGTGAAATGCTGTGAAAGCACACAAAACGGCATGAACAAGCCAAATACTGCGTGTTGTACCGTTACAAGTGCGAAACTGCTATGTTGTGATATTTTCGTTAAAGCGCATGCAAGCATCGTGAAACCTTAAAGAACGATGTCATTTAGCGAGATACAGCGTTCTGTACTGCAATAAGTTGGTGAAAAACTGTAAGGTTATGCAAATATCCTAATTGTGAACGAAACAGTGTAATAGAGCGTTTTTTAATACAAGTGCGAATGTTAGGTTAGGTTAAGATATGAACCGTCGTAAAACCGCATTAAACAATGTCACTTAGTGAGATGCAGTGTTTTTCACCATTACAAGTCGGGAACTACGATATCTAATGTGAAAGCGCATGAAACCGTCGTAATCTTGTAGAAAACATTGTAAAATTGCGAGTAAACCGTTTTCTAAAGATAGAAGTGCGAAGGTTAGCTTGAGTTATGTTAGTTTAAGCTATGTAGCGTCGTGAGACCACCAAAAAGGACGTCATCTAACGAGATAGTGTTGTTTTATTGCATGTACGAAACTGCAATAGGTGAAATGTGAAAGTACACAAAACGGCTTGAACAAGCCAGATACTGCGTGTTGTACCGTTACAAGTGCGAAACTGCTATAATGTGATATTCTCGTTAAAGCGCATGCAATCATCGTGAAACCTTAAAGAACGATGTCATTTAGCGAGATACAGCGTTCTGTACTGCAATAAGTTGGTGAAAAACTGTGAGGTTATGCAAATATCGTAATTGTGAACGAAACAGTGTAATAGAGCGTTTTTCAATACAAGTACCAATGTTAGGTTAGGTTAAGATATGAACCGTCGTAAAACCGCATTAAACAATGTCACTTAGTGGGATGCAGTGTTTTTCACCATTACAAGTCGGGAACTGCGATATCTAATGTGAAAGCGCTTGCAAACGTCGTAAGGTTAGGTTAGGTTAGGTTAGGTTAGGTTAGGTTAGGTTACGTTAGGTTAGGTTTGGTTAGGTTAGGTTAGGTTAGGTTAGGTTATGTTAGGTTAGGTTAGGTTAGGTTAGGTTAGGTTAGGTTAGGTTAGGTTAAGATATGAACCGCGCTAAAACCGCATTAAACAATGTCACTTAGTGAGATGCAGTGTTTTTCACCTTTACAAGTTGGGAACTGCGATATCTAATGTGAAAGCGCTTGAAACTGTCGTAATGTTGTAGAAAGCAATGTAAAGTAGCGAGTAAAACCTTTTCTAACGATAGAAGTGCGAAGGTTATGTTAGGTTGAGTTATGTTAGTTTAAGCTAGGTAGCGTCGTGAAACCACCAAAAACGACGTCATCTAACGAGATAGTGTTGTTTTATTGCGAGTACGAAACTGCGATAGGTGAAATGTTGTGAATGCACACAAAACGGCATGAACAAGCCAAATACTGCGTGTTCTACCGTTACAAGTGCGAAACTGCTATATTGTCATATTCTAGTTAAAGCGCATGCAAGCATCGTGAAACCTTACCTTAAAGAACAATGTCATTTAGCGAGATACAGCGTTCTGTACTGCAATAAGTTGGTGAAAAACTGTGAGGTTATGCAAATATCGTAATTGTGAACGAAACAGTGTAATAGAGCGTTTTTCAATACAAGTACCAATGTTAGGTTAGGTTAAGATATGAACCGTCGTAAAACCGCATTAAACAATGTCACTTAGTGAGATGCAGTGTTTTTCACCATTACAAGTCGGGAACTGCGATATCTAATGTGAAAGCGCTTGCAAACGTCGTTAGGTTAGCTTAGGTTAGGTTAGGTTAGGTTAGGTTAGGTTAGGTTTGGTTAGGTTAGGTTAGGTTAGGTTATGTTAGGTTAGGTTGGGTTATGTTAGGTTAGGTTAGGTTAGGTTAAGATATGAACCGCGCTAAAACCGCATTAAACAATGTCACTTAGTGAGATGCAGTGTTTTTCACCTTTACAAGTTGGGAACTGCGATATCTAATGTGAAAGCGCTTGAAACCGTCGTAATGTTGTAGAAAGCAATGTAAAGTAGCGAGTAAAACGTTTTCTAACGATAGAAGTGCGAAGGTTATGTTAGGTTGAGTTATGTTAGTTTAAGCTAGGTAGCGTCGTGAAACCACCAAACACGACGTCATCTAACGAGATAGTGTTGTTTTATTGCGAGTACGAAACTGCGATAGGTAAAATGTTGTGAAAGCACACAAAACGGCATGAACAAGCCAAATACTGCGTGTTGTACCGTTACAAGTGCGAAACTGCTATGTTGTGACATTCTCGGTAAAGCGCATGCAAGTATCGTGAAACCTTAAGAACGATGTCATTTAGCGAGATACAGCATTCTGTACTGTAATAAGTTGGTGAGAAACTGTGAGGTCAAGCAAATATCGTAATTGTGAACGAAACAGTGTAATTGAGCGTCTTTAGATACAAGTGCGAATGTTAGGTTAGGTTGACATATCAACCGCCGTAAAACCGCATTAAACAATGTCACTTAGTGAGATGTAGTGTTTTTCAACATTACAAGTCGGGAACTACGATATCTAATGTGAAAGCGCATGAAACCGTCGTAATCTTGTAGAAAACATTGTAAAGTTGCGAGTAAAACGTTTTCTAACGATAGAAGTGCGAAGGTTAGGTTAGGTTAGGTTAGTTTAAGCTAGGTAGCGTCATGAAACTACCAAAAACGACGTCATCTAACGAGATAGTGTTGTTTTATTGCGAGTATTAAACTGCGATAGGTGAAATGTTGTTAATGCACACAAAACGGCATGAACAAGCCAAATACTGCGTGTTCTACCGTTACATGTGCGAAACTGCTATATTGTGATATTCTCGTTAAAGCGCATGCAAGCATCGTGAAACCTTAAAGAACAATGTCATTTAGCGAGATACAGCGTTCTGTACTGCAATAAGTTGGTGAAAAACTGTGAGGTTATGCAAAGATCGTAATTTTGAACGAAACCGTGTAATAGAGCGTTTTTCAATACAAGTACGAATGTTAGGTTAGGTTAAGATATGAACCGTCGTAAAACCGCATTAAACAATGTCACTTAGTGAGATGCAGTGTTTTTCACCATTACAAGTCGGGAACTGCGATATCTAATGTGAAAGCGCTTGCAAACGTCGTTAGGTTAGGTTAGGTTAGGTTAGGTTAGGTTAGGTTACGTTAGGTTAGGTTTGGTTAGGTTAGGTTAGGTTAGGTTATGTTAGGTTAGGTTGGGTTAGGTTAGGTTAGGTTACGTTAGGTTAAGGTATGAACCGTCGTAAAACCGCAATAAACAATGTCACTTAGTGAGATGCAGTGTTTTTCACCTTTACAACTTGGGAACTGCGATATCTAATGTGAAAGCGCTTGAAACCGTCGTAATGTTGTAGAAAGCAATGTAAAGTAGCGAGTAAAACGTTTTCTAACGATAGAAGTGCGAAGGTTATGTTAGGTTGAGTTATGTTAGTTTAAGCTAGGTAGCGTCGTGAAACTACCAAAAACGACGTCATCTAACGAGATACTGTTGTTTTATAGCGAGTATTAAACTGCGATAGGTGAAATGTTGTGAAAGCACACAAAACGGCATGAACAAGCCAAATACTGCGTGTTCTACCGTTACAAGTGCGAAACTGCTATATTGTGATATTCTCGTTAAAGCGCATGCAAGCATCGTGAAACCTTAAAGAACAATGTCATTTAGCGAGATACAGCGTTCTGTACTGCAATAAGTTGGTGAAAAACTGTGAGGTTATGCAAATATCGTAATATTGAACAAAACAGTGTAATAGAGTGTTTTTAGATACAAGTGCGAATGTTAGGTTAGGTTAAGATATGAACCGTCGTAAAACCGCATTAAACAATGTCAATTACTGAGATGCAGTGTTTTTCACCATTAAAAGTGGGGAACTGCGATATTTAATGTGAAAGCGCTTGCAACCGTCGTTAGGTTAGGTTAGGTTAGGTTAGGTTTGGTTAGGTTAGGTTAGGTTAGGTTAGGTTAGATTAGGTTAGGTTGGGTTGAGTTGGGTTAGGTTAGGTTAGGTTAGGTTAGGTTGGGTTAGGTTAGGTTAGGTTAGGTTAGGTTACGTTATGTTAGGTTAGGTTACGTTAGGTTAGGTTAGGTTACGTTACGTTAGGTTAGGTTAGGTTAGGTAAGGATAATTTGGTTAGGTTAGGTAAGGTTAGGTTAGGTTAGGTTGTGTTGGGTGTTGTTGGGTTGGGTTGGGTTGGGTTAGGTTGGGTTAGGTTAGGTTAGGTTACGTTAGGTTAGGTTAGGTTAGGTTAGGTTACGTTAGGTTATGTTAGGTTAGGTTAGGTTACGTTAGGTTAGGTTAGGTCAGGTAAGGTTAGGTTACGTTAGAATAGGTTGGGTTAGGTTAGGTTACGTTAGGTTAGGTTAAGTTAGGTTAGGTTAGGTTTGGTTAGGTTAGGTTAGGTTAGGTTAGCCTAGGTTAGGTTAGGTTGGGTTGGGTTGGGTTAGGTTGGGTTAGGTTAGGTTAGGTTAGGTTGGGTTAGGTTAGTTTAGGTTAGGTTAGGTTAGGTTAGGTTGGGTTGGGTTGGGTTAGGTTAGGTTAGGTTAGGTAAGGTTAGGTTAGGTCAGGTTAGGTTAGGTTTGGTTAGGTTAGGTTAGGTTAGGTTAGGTTATGTTAGGTTAGGTTGGGTTAGGTTAGGTTAGGTTAGGTTAGGTTAAGATATGAACCGCGCTAAGACCGCATTAAACAATGTCACTTAGTGAGATGCAGTGTTTTTCACCTTTACAAGTCGGGAACTACGATATCTAATGTGAAAGCGCCTGAAACCGTCGTAATCTTGTAGAAAACATTGTAAAGTTGCGAGTAAAACGTTTTCTAACGATAGAAGTGCGAAGGTTAGGTTAGGTTAGGTTAGTTTAAGCTAGGTAGCGTCATGAAACTACCAAAAACGACGTCATCTAACGAGATAGTGTTGTTTTATCGCGAGTATTAAACTGCGATAGGTGAAATGTTGTGAGTGCACACAAAACGGCATGAACAAGCCAAATACTGCGTGTTCTACCGTTACAAGTGCGAAACTGCTATATTGTGATATTCTCGTTAAAGCGCATGCAAGCATCGTGAAACCTTACCTTAAAGAACAATGTCATTTAGCGAGATACAGCGTTCTGTACTGCAATAAGTTGGTGAAAAACTGTGAGGTTATGCAAATATCGTAATTGTGAACGAAACAGTGTAATAGAGCGTTTTTCAATACAAGTACCAATGTTAGGTTAGGTTAAGATATGAACCGTCGTAAAACCGCATTAAACAATGTCACTTAGTGAGATGCAGTGTTTTTCACCATTACAAGTCGGGAACTGCGATATCTAATGTGAAAGCGCTTGCAAACGTCGTTAGGTTAGCTTAGGTTAGGTTAGGTTAGGTTAGGTTAGGTTAGGTTTGGTTAGGTTAGGTTAGGTTAGGTTAGGTTAGGTTAGGTTATGTTAGGTTAGGTTGGTTTAGGTTAGGTTAGGTTAGGTTAGGTTAAGATATGAACCGCGCTAAAACCGCATTAAACAATGTCACTTAGTGAGATGCAGTGTTTTTCACCTTTACAAGTTGGGAACTGCGATATCTAATGTGAAAGCGCTTGAAACCGTCGTAATGTTGTAGAAAGCAATGTAAAGTAGCGAGTAAAACGTTTTCTAACGATAGAAGTGCGAAGGTTATGTTAGGTTGAGTTATGTTAGTTTAAGCTAGGTAGCGTCGTGAAACCACCAAAGACGACGTCATCTAACGAGATAGTGTTGTTTTATTGCGAGTACGAAACTGCGATAGGTAAAATGTTGTGAAAGCACACAAAACGGCATGAACAAGCCAAATACTGCCTGTTGTACCGTTACAAGTGCGAAACTGCTATGTTGTGACATTCTCGGTAAAGCGCATGCAAGTATCGTAAAACCTTAAGAACGATGTCATTTAGCGAGATACAGCGTTCTGTACTGTAATAAGTTGGTGAGAAACTGTGAGGTCAAGCAAATATCGTAATTGTGAACGAAACAGTGTAATTGAGCGTCTTTAGATACAAGTGCGAATGTTAGGTTAGGTTGACATAACCGTCGTAAAACCGCATTAAACAATGTCACTTAGTGAGATGTAGTGTTTTTCAACATTACAAGTCGGGAACTACGATATCTAAAGTGAAAGCGCATGAAACCGTCGTAATCTTGTAGAAAACATTGTAAAGTTGCGAGTAAAACGTTTTCTAACGATAGAAGTGCGAAGGTTAGGTTAGGTTAGTTTAAGCTAGGTAGCGTCGTGAAACTACCAAAAACGACGTCATCTAACGAGATAGTGTTGTTTTATTGCGAGTATTAAACTGCGATAGGTGAAATGTTGTGAATGCACACAAAACGGCATGAACAAGCCAAATACTGCGTGTTCTACCGTTACAAGTGCGAAACTGCTATATTGTGATATTCTCGTTAAAGCGCATGCAAGCATCGTGAAACCTTAAAGAACAATGTCATTTAGCGAGATACAGCGTTCTGTACTGCAATAAGTTGGTGAAAAACTGTGAGGTTATGCAAATATCGTAATTGTGAACGAAACAGTGTAATAGAGCGTTTTTCAATACAAGTACGAATGTTAAGTTAGGTTAAGATATGAACCGTCGTAAAACCGCATTAAACAATGTCACTTAGATGTAGTGTTTTTCAACATTACAAGTCGGGAACTACGTTATCTAATGTGAAAGCGCATGAAACCGTCGTAATCTTGTAGAAAACATTGTAAAGTGGCGAGTAAAACGTTTTCTAACGATAGAAGTGCGAAGGTTAGGTTAGGTTAGGTTAGTTTAAGCTAGGTAGCGTCGTGAAACTACCAAAAACGACGTCATCTAACGAGATAGTGTTGTTTTATAGCGAGTATTAAACTGCGATAGGTGAAATGTTGTGAAAGCACACAAAACGGCATGAACAAGCCAAATATCGCGTGTTGTACCGTTACAAGTGCGAAACTGCTATGTTGTGATATTCTCGTTAAAGCGCATGCAAGCATCGTGAAACCTTAAAGAACGATGTCATTTAGCGAGATACAGCGTTCTGTACTGCAATAAGTTGGTGAAAAACTGTGAGGTTATGCAAATATCCTAATTGTGAACGAAACAGTGTAATAGAGCGTTTTTTAATACAAGTGCGAATGTTAGGTTAGGTTAAGATATGAACCGTCGTAAAACCGCATTAAACAATGTCACTTAGTGAGATGCAGTGTTTTTCACCATTACAAGTCGGGAACTACGATATCTAATGTGAAAGCGCATGAAACCATCGTAATCTTGTAGAAAACATTCTAAAATTGCGAGTGAAACGTTTTCTAAAGATAGAAGTGCGAAGGTTAGCTTGAGTTATGTTAGTTTAAGCTATGTAGCGTCGTGAGACCACCAAAAAGGACGTCATCTAACGAGATAGTGTTGTTTTATTGCATGTACGAAACTGCAATAGGTGAACTGTTGTGAAAGTACACAAAACGGCTTGAACAAGCCAAATACTGCGTGTTCTACCGTTACAAGTGCGAAACTGCTATATTGTGATATTCTCGTTAAAGCGCATGCAAGCATCGTGAAACCTTAAAGAACAATGTCATTTAGCGAAATACAGCGTTCTGTACTGCAATAAGTTGGTGAAAAACTGTGAGGTTATGCAAATATCGTAATATTGAACAAAACAGTGTAATAGAGCGTTTTTAGATACATGTGCGAATGTTAGGTTAGGTTAAGATATGAACCGTCGTAAAACCGCATTAAACAATGTCAATTACTGAGATGCAGTGTTTTTCACCATTAAAAGTGGGGAACTGCGATATTTAATGTGAAAGCGCTTGCAACCGTTGTTAGGTTAGGTTAGGTTAGGTTAGGTTTGGTTAGGTTAGGTTAGGTTAGGTTAGGTTAGATTAGGTTAGGTTGGGTTGAGTTGGGTTAGGTTAGGTTAGGTTAGGTTACGTTAGGTTAGGTTAGGTTAGGTAAGGATAATTTGGTTAGGTTAGGTAAGGTTAGGTTAGGTTAGGTTAGGTTGTGTTGGGTGTTGTTGGGTTGGGTTAGGTTGGGTTAGGTTAGGTTAGGTTACGTTAGGTTAGGTTAGGTTAGGTTACGTTAGGTTATGTTAGGTTAGGTTAGGTTACGTTAGGTTAGGTTAGGTCAGGTAAGGTTAGGTTACGTTAGAATAGGTTAGGTTAGGTTAGGTTACGTTAGGTTAGGTTAAGTTAGGTTAGGTTAGGTTAGGTTAGGTAAGGTTAGATTAGGTTAGGTTAGGTTAGGTTTGGTTAGGTTAGGTTAGGTTAGGTTAGGTTATGTTAGGTTAGGTTGGGTTAGGTTAGGTTAGGTTAGGTTAGGTTAAGATATGAACCGCGCTAAAACCGCATTAAACAATGTCACTTAGTGAGATGCAGTGTTTTTAACCTTTACAAGTTGGGAACTGCGATATCTAATGTGAAAGCGCTTGAAACCGTCGTAATGTTGTAGAAAGCAGTGTAAAGTAGCGAGTAAAACGTTTTCTAACGATAGAAGTGCGAAGGTTATGTTAGGTTGAGTTATGTTAGTTTAAGCTAGGTAGCGTCGTGCAACTACCAAAAACAACGTCATCTAACGAGATAGTGTTTAATTGCGAGTACAAAACTGCGATAGGTGAAATGCTGTGAAAGCACACAAAACGGCATGAACAAGCCAAATACTGCGTGTTGTACCGTTACAAGTGCGAAACTGCTATGTTGTGATATTCTCGTTAAAGCGCATGCAAGCATCGTGAAACCTTAAAGAACGATGTCATTTAGCGAGATACAGCGTTCTGTACTGCAATAAGTTGGTGAAAAACTGTGAGGTTATGCAAATATCCTAATTGTGAACGAAACAGTGTAATAGAGCGTTTTTCAATACAAGTACGAATGTTAAGTTAGGTTAAGATATGAACCGTCGTAAAACCGCATTAAACAATGTCACTTAGTGAGATGCAGTGTTTTTCACCATTACAAGTCGGGAACTGCGATATCTAATGTGAAAGCGCTTGCAAACGTCGTTAGGTTAGGTTAGGTTAGGTCAGGTTAGGTTAGGTTAGGTTACGTTAGGTTAGGTTTGGTTAGGTTAGGTTAGGTTAGGTTAGGTTAGGTTATGTTAGGTTAGGTTGGGTTAGGTTAGGTTAGGTTACGTTAGGTTAAGGTATGAACCGTCGTAAAACCGCAATAAACAATGTCACTTAGTGAGATGCAGTGTTTTTCACCTTTACAAGTTGGGAACTGCGATATCTAATGTGAAAGCGCTTGAAACCGTCGTAATGTTGTAGAAAGCAATGTAAAGTAGCGAGTAAAACGTTTTCTAACGATAGAAGTGCGAAGGTTATGTTAGGTTGAGTTATGTTAGTTTAAGCTAGGTAGCGTCGTGAAACCACCAAAAACGACGTCATCTAACGAGATAGTGTTGTTTTATTGCGAGTACGAAACTGCGATAGGTAAAATGTTGTGAAAGCACACAAAATGGCATGAACAAGCCAAATACTGCGTGTTGTACCGTCACAAGTGCGAAACTGCTATGTTGTGACATTCTCGGTAAAGCGCATGCAAGTATCGTGAAACCTTAAAGAACGATGTCATTTAGCGAGATACAGCGTTCTGTACTGTAATAAGTTGGTGAGAAACTGTGTGGTCAAGCAAATATCGTAATTGTGAACGAAACAGTGTAATTGAGCGTCTTTAGATACAAGTGCGAATGTTAGGTTAGGTTGACATATCAACCGTCGTAAAACCGCATTAAACAATGTCACTTAGATGTAGTGTTTTTCAACATTACAAGTCGGGAACTACGTTATCTAATGTGAAAGCGCATGAAACCGTCGTAATCTTGTAGAAAACATTGTAAAGTGGCGAGTAAAACGTTTTCTAACGATAGAAGTGCGAAGGTTAGGTTATGTTAGGTTAGTTTAAGCTAGGTAGCGTCGTGAAACTACCAAAAACGACGTCATCTAACGAGATAGTGTTGTTTTATAGCGAGTATTAAACTGCGATAGGTGAAATGTTGTGAAAGCACACAAAACGGCATGAACAAGCCAAATACTGCGTGTTCTACCGTTACAAGTGCGAAACTGCTATATTGTGATATTCTCGTTAAAGCGCATGCAAGCATCGTGAAACCTTAAAGAACAATGTCATTTAGCGAGATACAGCGTTCTGTACTGCAATAAGTTGTTGAAAAACTGTGAGGTTATGCAAATATCATAATTGTGAACAAAACAGTGTAATAGAGCGTTTTTAGATACAAGTGCGAATGTTAGGTTAGGTTAAGATATGAACCGTCGTAAAACCGCATTAAACAATGTTAATTACTGAGATGCAGTGTTTTTCACCATTAAAAGTGGGGAACTGCGATATTTAATGTGAAAGCGCTTGCAACCGTCGTTAGGTTAGGTTAGGTTAGGTTAGGTTAGGTTAGGTTAGGTTTGGTTAGGTTAGGTTAGGTTAGGTTAGGTTAGATTAGGTTAGGTTAGGTTACGTTAGCTTAGGTTAGGTTAGGTAAGAATAATTTGGTTAGGTTAGGTAAGGTTAGGTTAGGTTAGGTTAGGTTGGGTTGGGTGTTGTTGGGTTGGGTTGGGTTGGGTTAGGTTGGGTTAGGTTAGGTTAGGTTACGTTAGGTTAGGTTAGGTTAGGTTAGGTTACGTTAGGTTATGTTAGGTTAGGTTACGTTAGGTTAGGTTAGGTCAGGTAAGGTTAGGTTACGTTAGAATAGGTTAGGTTAGGTTAGGTTAGGTTACGTTAGGTTAGGTTAAGTTAGGTTAGCTTAGGTTTGGTTAGCTTAGGTTAGGTTAGCTTAGGTTAGGTTAGGTTGGGTTGGGTTGGGTTAGGTTGGGTTAGGTTAGGTTAGGTTAGGGTAGGTTGGGTTAGGTTAGTTTAGGTTAGGTTAGGTTAGGTTGGGTTGGGTTAGGTTAGGTTAGGTTAGGTTAGGTAAGGTTAGGTTAGGTTAGGTTACGTTACGTTAGGTTAAGGTATGAACCGTCGTAAAACCGCATTAAACAATGTCACTTAGTGAGATGCAGTGTTTTTCACCTTTACAAGTGGGGAACTGTGATATCTAATGTGAAAGCGCTTGAAACCGTCATAATGTTGTAGAAAGCAATGTAAAGTAGCGAGTAAAACGTTTTCTAACGATAGAAGTGCGAAGGTTATGTTAGGTTGAGTTATGTTAGTTTAAGCTAGGTAGCGTCGTGCAACTACCAAAAACAACGTCATCTAACGAGATAGTGTTGTTTTATTGCGAGTACGAAACTGCGATAGGTGAAATGTTGTGAAAGCACACAAAACGGCATGAACAAGCCAAATACTGCGTGTTGTACCGTTACAAGTGCGAAACTGCTATGTTGTGATATTCTCGTTAAAGCGCATGCAAGCATCGTGAAACCTTAAAGAACGATGTCATTTAGCGAGATACAGCGTTCTGTACTGCAATAAGTTGGTGAAAAACTGTGAGGTTATGCAAATATCCCAATTGTGAACGAAACAGTGTAATAGAGCGTTTTTTAATACAAGTGCGAATGTTAGGTTAGGTTAAGATATGAACCGTCGTAAAACCGCATTAAACAATGTCACTTAGTGAGATGCAGTGTTTTTCACCATTACAAGTCGGGAACTACGATATCTAATGTGAAAGCGCATGAAACCATCGTAATCTTGTAGAAAACATTGTAAAATTGCGAGTAAAACGTTTTCTAAAGATAGAAGTGCGAAGGTTAGCTTGAGTTATGTTAGTTTAAGCTATGTAGCGTCGTGAGACCACCAAAAAGGACGTCATCTAACGAGATAGTGTTGTTTTATTGCATATACGAAACTGCAATAGGTGAAATGTTGTGAAAGTACACAAAACGGCTTGAACAAGCCAGATACTGCGTGTTGTACCGTTACAAGTGCGAAACTGCTATAATGTGATATTCTCGGTAAAGCGCATGCAAGCATCGTGAAACCTTAAAGAACGATGTCATTTAGCGAGATACAGCGTTCTGTACTGCAATAAGTTGGTGAAAAACTGTGAGGTTATGCAAATATCGTAATTGTGAACGAAACAGTGTAATAGAGCGTTTTTCAATACAAGTACCAATGTTAGGTTAGGTTAAGATATGAACCGTCGTAAAACTGCATTAAACAATGTCACTTAGTGAGATGCAGTGTTTTTCACCATTACAAGTCGGGAACTGCGATATCTAATGTGAAAGCGCTTGCAAACGTCGTTAGGTTAGGTTAGGTTAGGTCAGGTTAGGTTAGGTTAGGTTACGTTAGGTTAGGTTTGGTTAGGTTAGGTTAGGTTAGGTTAGGTTAGGTTATGTTAGGTTAGGTTGGGTTAGGTTAGGTTAGGTTACGTTAGGTTAAGGTATGAACCGTCGTAAAACCGCAATAAACAATGTCACTTAGTGAGATGCAGTGTTTTTCACCTTTACAAGTTGGGAACTGCGATATCTAATGTGAAAGCGCTTGAAACCGTCGTAATGTTGTAGAAAGCAATGTAAAGTAGCGAGTAAAACGTTTTCTAACGATAGAAGTGCGAAGGTTATGTTAGGTTGAGTTATGTTAGTTTAAGCTAGGTAGCGTCGTGAAACCACCAAAAACGACGTCATCTAACGAGATAGTGTTGTTTTATTGCGAGTACGAAACTGCGATAGGTAAAATGTTGTGAAAGCACACAAAATGGCATGAACAAGCCAAATACTGCGTGTTGTACCGTCACAAGTGCGAAACTGCTATGTTGTGACATTCTCGGTAAAGCGCATGCAAGTATCGTGAAACCTTAAAGAACGATGTCATTTAGCGAGATACAGCGTTCTGTACTGTAATAAGTTGGTGAGAAACTGTGTGGTCAAGCAAATATCGTAATTGTGAACGAAACAGTGTAATTGAGCGTCTTTAGATACAAGTGCGAATGTTAGGTTAGGTTGACATATCAACCGTCGTAAAACCGCATTAAACAATGTCACTTAGATGTAGTGTTTTTCAACATTACAAGTCGGGAACTACGTTATCTAATGTGAAAGCGCATGAAACCGTCGTAATCTTGTAGAAAACATTGTAAAGTGGCGAGTAAAACGTTTTCTAACGATAGAAGTGCGAAGGTTAGGTTATGTTAGGTTAGTTTAAGCTAGGTAGCGTCGTGAAACTACCAAAAACGACGTCATCTAACGAGATAGTGTTGTTTTATAGCGAGTATTAAACTGCGATAGGTGAAATGTTGTGAAAGCACACAAAACGGCATGAACAAGCCAAATACTGCGTGTTCTACCGTTACAAGTGCGAAACTGCTATATTGTGATATTCTCGTTAAAGCGCATGCAAGCATCGTGAAACCTTAAAGAACAATGTCATTTAGCGAGATACAGCGTTCTGTACTGCAATAAGTTGTTGAAAAACTGTGAGGTTATGCAAATATCATAATTGTGAACAAAACAGTGTAATAGAGCGTTTTTAGATACAAGTGCGAATGTTAGGTTAGGTTAAGATATGAACCGTCGTAAAACCGCATTAAACAATGTTAATTACTGAGATGCAGTGTTTTTCACCATTAAAAGTGGGGAACTGCGATATTTAATGTGAAAGCGCTTGCAACCGTCGTTAGGTTAGGTTAGGTTAGGTTAGGTTAGGTTAGGTTAGGTTTGGTTAGGTTAGGTTAGGTTAGGTTAGGTTAGATTAGGTTAGGTTAGGTTACGTTAGCTTAGGTTAGGTTAGGTAAGAATAATTTGGTTAGGTTAGGTAAGGTTAGGTTAGGTTAGGTTAGGTTGGGTTGGGTGTTGTTGGGTTGGGTTGGGTTGGGTTAGGTTGGGTTAGGTTAGGTTAGGTTACGTTAGGTTAGGTTAGGTTAGGTTAGGTTACGTTAGGTTATGTTAGGTTAGGTTACGTTAGGTTAGGTTAGGTCAGGTAAGGTTAGGTTACGTTAGAATAGGTTAGGTTAGGTTAGGTTACGTTAGGTTAGGTTAAGTTAGGTTAGCTTAGGTTTGGTTAGCTTAGGTTAGGTTAGCTTAGGTTAGGTTAGGTTGGGTTGGGTTGGGTTAGGTTGGGTTAGGTTAGGTTAGGTTAGGGTAGGTTGGGTTAGGTTAGTTTAGGTTAGGTTAGGTTAGGTTGGGTTGGGTTAGGTTAGGTTAGGTTAGGTTAGGTAAGGTTAGGTTAGGTTAGGTTACGTTACGTTAGGTTAAGGTATGAACCGTCGTAAAACCGCATTAAACAATGTCACTTAGTGAGATGCAGTGTTTTTCACCTTTACAAGTGGGGAACTGTGATATCTAATGTGAAAGCGCTTGAAACCGTCATAATGTTGTAGAAAGCAATGTAAAGTAGCGAGTAAAACGTTTTCTAACGATAGAAGTGCGAAGGTTATGTTAGGTTGAGTTATGTTAGTTTAAGCTAGGTAGCGTCGTGCAACTACCAAAAACAACGTCATCTAACGAGATAGTGTTGTTTTATTGCGAGTACGAAACTGCGATAGGTGAAATGTTGTGAAAGCACACAAAACGGCATGAACAAGCCAAATACTGCGTGTTGTACCGTTACAAGTGCGAAACTGCTATGTTGTGATATTCTCGTTAAAGCGCATGCAAGCATCGTGAAACCTTAAAGAACGATGTCATTTAGCGAGATACAGCGTTCTGTACTGCAATAAGTTGGTGAAAAACTGTGAGGTTATGCAAATATCCTAATTGTGAACGAAACAGTGTAATAGAGCGTTTTTTAATACAAGTGCGAATGTTAGGTTAGGTTAAGATATGAACCGTCGTAAAACCGCATTAAACAATGTCACTTAGTGAGATGCAGTGTTTTTCACCATTACAAGTCGGGAACTACGATATCTAATGTGAAAGCGCATGAAACCATCGTAATCTTGTAGAAAACATTGTAAAATTGCGAGTAAAACGTTTTCTAAAGATAGAAGTGCGAAGGTTAGCTTGAGTTATGTTAGTTTAAGCTATGTAGCGTCGTGAGACCACCAAAAAGGACGTCATCTAACGAGATAGTGTTGTTTTATTGCATATACGAAACTGCAATAGGTGAAATGTTGTGAAAGTACACAAAACGGCTTGAACAAGCCAGATACTGCGTGTTGTACCGTTACAAGTGCGAAACTGCTATAATGTGATATTCTCGGTAAAGCGCATGCAAGCATCGTGAAACCTTAAAGAACGATGTCATTTAGCGAGATACAGCGTTCTGTACTGCAATAAGTTGGTGAAAAACTGTGAGGTTATGCAAATATCGTAATTGTGAACGAAACAGTGTAATAGAGCGTTTTTCAATACAAGTACCAATGTTAGGTTAGGTTAAGATATGAACCGTCGTAAAACTGCATTAAACAATGTCACTTAGTGAGATGCAGTGTTTTTCACCATTACAAGTCGGGAACTGCGATATCTAATGTGAAAGCGCTTGCAAACGTCGTTAGGTTAGCTTAGGTTAGGTTAGGTTAGGTTAGGTTACGTTAGGTTAGGTTTGGTTAGGTTAGGTTAGGTTAGGTTAGGTTAGGTTAGGCTAGGTTGGGTTAGGGTAGGTTAGGTTAGGTTAGGTTAAGATATGAACCGCGCTAAAACCGCATTAAACAATGTCACTTAGGGAGATGCAGTGTTTTTCACCTTTACAAGTTGGGAACTGCGATATCTAATGTGAAAGCGCTTGAAACCGTTGTAATGTTGTAGAAAGCAATGTAAAGTAGCGAGTAAAACGTTTTCTAACGATAGAAGTGCGAAGGTTATGATAGGTTGAGTTATGTTAGTTTAAGCTAGGTAGCGTCGTGAAACCACCAAAAACGACGTCATCTAACGAGATAGTGTTGTTTTATTGCGAGTACGAAACTGCGATAGGTAAAATGTGAAAGCACACAAAACGGCATGAACAAGCCAAATACTGCGTGTTGTATCGTTACAAGTGCGAAACTGCGATGTTGTGACATTCTCGGTAAAGCGCATGCAAGTATCGTGAAACCTTAAGAACGATGTCATTTAGCGAGATACAGCGTTCTGTACTGTAATAAGTTGGTGAGAAACTGTGAGGTCAAGCAAATATCGTAATTGTGAACGAAACAGTGTAATTGTGCGTCTTTAGATACAAGTGCGAATGTTAGGTTAGGTTGACATATCAACCATCGTAAAACCGCATTAAACAATGTCACTTAGTGAGATGTAGTGTTTTTCAACATTACAAGTCGGGAACTACGATATCTAATGTGAAAGCGCATGAAACCGTCGTAATCTTGTAGAAAACATTGTAAAGTTGCGAGTAAAACGTTTTCTAACGATAGAAGTGCGAAGGTTAGGTTAGGTTAGGTTAGTTTAAGCTAGGTAGCGTCATGAAACTACCAAAAACGACGTCATCTAACGAGATAGTGTTGTTTTATTGCGAGTATTAAACTGCGATAGGTGAAATATTGTGAATGCACACAAAACGGCATGAACAAGCCAAATACTGCGTGTTCTACCGTTACAAGTGCGAAACTGCTATATTGTGATATTCTCGTTAAAGCGCATGCAAGCATCGTGAAACCTTAAAGAACAATGTCATTTAGCGAGATACAGCGTTCTGTACTGCAATAAGTTGGTGAAAAACTGTGAGGTTATGCAAATATCGTAATTGTGAACGAAACAGTGTAATAGAGCGTTTTTCAATACAAGTACCAATGTTAGGTTAGGTTAAGATATGAACCGTCGTAAAACCGCATTAAACAATGTCACTTAGTGAGATGCACTGTTTTTCACCATTAGAAGTCGGGAACTGCGATATCTAATGTGAAAGCGCTTGCAAACGTCGTTAGGTTAGCTTAGGTTAGGTTAGGTTAGGTTAGGTTAGGTTACGTTAGGTTAGGTTTGGTTAGGTTAGGTTAGATTAGGTTAGGTTAGGTTAGGTTAGGTTATGTTAGGTTAGGTTGGGTTAGGTTAGGTTAGGTTAGGTTAGGTTAGGTTAAGATATGAACCGCGCTAAAACCGCATTAAACAATGTCACTTAGTGAGATGCAGTGTTTTTCACCTTTACAAGTTCGGAACTGCGATATCTAATGTGAAAGCGCTTGAAACCGTCGTAATGTTGTAGAAAGCAATGTAAAGTAGCGAGTAAAACGTTTTCTAACGATAGAAGTGCGAAGGTTATGTTAGGTTGAGTTATGTTAGTTTAAGCTAGGTAGCGTCGTGAAACCACCAAACACGACGTCATCTAACGAGATAGTGTTGTTTTATTGCGAGTACGAAACTGCGATAGGTAAAATGTTGTGAAAGCACACAAAACGGCATGAACAAGCCAAATACTGCGTGTTGTACCGTTACAAGTGCGAAACTGCTATGTTGTGACATTCTCGGTAAAGCGCATGCAAGTATCGTGAAACCTTAAGAACGATGTCATTTAGCGAGATACAGCGTTCGGTACTGTAATAAGTTGGTGAGAAACTGTGAGGTCAAGCAAATATCGTAATTGTGAACGAAACAGTGTAATTGAGCGTCTTTAGATACAAGTGCGAATGTTAGGTTAGGTTGACATATCAACCATCGTAAAACCGCATTAAACAATGTCACTTAGTGAGATGTAGTGTTTTTCAACATTACAAGTCGGGAACTACGATATCTAATGTGAAAGCGCATGAAACCGTCGTAATCTTGTAGAAAACATTGTAAAGTTGCGAGTAAAACGTTTTCTAACGATAGAAGTGCGAAGGTTAGGTTAGGTTAGGTTAGTTTAAGCTAGGTAGCGTCATGAAACTACCAAAAACGACGTCATCTAACGAGATAGTGTTGTTTTATTGCGAGTATTAAACTGCGATAGGTGAAATGTTGTGAATGCACACAAAACGGCATGAACAAGCCAAATACTGCGTGTTCTACCGTTACAAGTGCGAAACTGCTATATTGTGATATTCTCGTTAAAGCGCATGCAAGCATCGTGAAACCTTAAAGAACAATGTCATTTAGCGAGATACAGCGTTCTGTACTGCAATAAGTTGGTGAAAAACTGTGAGGTTATGCAAATATCGTAATTTTGAACGAAACCGTGTAATAGAGCCTTTTTCAATACAAGTACGAATGTTAGGTTAGGTTAAGATATGAACCGTCGTAAAACCGCATTAAACAATGGCACTTAGTGCGATGCAGTGTTTTTCACCATTACAAGTCGGGAACTGCGATATCTAATGTGAAAGCGCTTGCAAACGTCGTTAGGTTAGGTTAGGTTAGGTTAGGTTAGGTTAGGTTACGTTAGGTTAGGTTTGGTTAGGTTAGGTTAGGTTAGGTTAGGTTAGGTTATGTTAGGTTAGGTTGGGTTAGGTTAGCTTAGGTTACGTTAGGTTAAGGTATGAACCGTCGTAAAACCGCAATAAACAATGTCACTTAGTGAGATGCAGTGTTTTTCACCTTTACAAGTTGGGAACTGCGATATCTAATGTGAAAGCGCTTGAAACCGTCGTAATGTTGTAGAAAGCAATGTAAAGTAGCGAGTAAAACGTTTTCTAACGATAGAAGTGCGAAGGTTATGTTAGGTTGAGTTATGTTAGTTTAAGCTAGGTAGCATCGTGAAACCACCAAAAACGACGTCATCTAACGAGATAGTGTTGTTTTATTGCGAGTACGAAACTGTGATAGGTAAAATGTTGTGAAAGCACACAAAATGGCATGAACAAGCCAAATACTGCGTGTTCTACCGTTACAAGTGCGAAACTGCTATATTGTGATATTCTCGTTAAAGCGCATGCAAGCATCGTGAAACCTTAAAGAACAATGTCATTTAGCGAGATACAGCGTTCTGTACTGCAATAAGTTGGTGAAAAACTGTGAGGTTATGCAAATATCGTAATATTGAACAAAACACTGTAATAGAGCGTTTTTAGATACAAGTGCGAATGTTAGGTTAGGTTAAGATATGAACCGTCGTAAAACCGCATTAAACAATGTCAATTACTGAGATGCAGTGTTTTTCACCATTAAAAGTGGGGAACTGCGATATTTAATGTGAAAGCGCTTGCAACCGTCGTTAGGTTAGGTTAGGTTAGGTTAGGTTAGGTTAGGTTAGGTTTGGTTAGGTTAGGTTAGGTTAGGTTAGGTTAGATTAGGTTAGGTTGGGTTGAGTTGGGTTAGGTTAGGTTAGGTTAGGTTAGGTTGGGTTAGGTTAGGTTAGGTTAGGTTAGGTTACGTTAGGTTAGGTTAGGTTACGTTAGGTTAGGTTAGGTTAGTTTACGTTAGGTTAGGTTAGGTTAGGTAAGGATAATTTGGTTAGGTTAGGTAAGGTTAGGTTAGGTTAGGTTGTGTTGGGTGTTGTTGGGTTGGGTTGGGTTGGGTTAGGTTGGGTTAGGTTAGGTTAGGTTACGTTAGGTTAGGTTAGGTTAGGTTAGGTTACGTTAGGTTATGTTAGGTTAGGTTAGGTTACGTTAGGTTAGGTTAGGTCAGGTAAGGTTAGGTTACGTTAGAATAGGTTAGGTTAGGTTACGTTAGGTTAGGTTAAGTTAGGTTAGGTTAGGTTTGGTTAGGTTAGGTTAGGTTAGCTTAGGTTAGGTTAGGTTGGGTTGGGTTGGGTTAGGTTGGGTTAGGTTAGGTTAGGTTAGGTTAGGTTGGGTTAGGTTAGTTTAGGTTAGGTTAGGTTAGGTTAGGTTGGGTTGGGTTGGGTTAGGTTAGGTTAGGTTAGGTAAGGTTAGGTTAGGTCAGGTTAGGTTAGGTTTGGTTAGGTTAGGTTAGGTTAGGTTATGTTAGGTTAGGTTGGGTTAGGTTAGGTTAGGTTAGGTTAGGTTAAGATATGAACCGCGCTAAAACCGCATTAAACAATGTCACTTAGTGAGATGCAGTGTTTTTCACCTTTACAAGTTGGGAACTGCGATATCTAATGTGAAAGCGCTTGAAACCGTCGTAATGTTGTAGAAAGCAATGTAAAGTAGCGAGTAAAACATTTTCTAACGATAGAAGTGCGAAGGTTATGTTAGGTTGAGTTATGTTAGTTTAAGCTAGGTAGCGTCGTGAAACCACCAAAAACGACGTCATCTAACGAGATAGTGTTGTTTTATTGCGAGTACGAAACTGCGATAGGTAAAATGTTGTGAAAGCACACAAAACGGCATGAACAAGCCAAATACTGCGTGTTGTACCGTTACAAGTGCGAAACTGCTATGTTGTGACATTCTCGGTAAAGCGCATGCAAGTATCGTGAAACCTTAAGAACGATGTCATTTAGCGAGATACAGCGTTCTGTACTGTAATAAGTTGGTGAGAAACTGTGAGGTCAAGCAAATATCGTAATTGTGAACGAAACAGTGTAATTGAGCGTCTTTAGATACAAGTGCGAATGTTAGGTTAGGTTGACATATCAACCGTCGTAAAACCGCATTAAACAATGTCACTTAGTGAGATGTAGTGTTTTTCTACATTACAAGTCGGGAACTACGATATCTAATGTGAAAGCGCCTGAAACCGTCGTAATCTTGTAGAAAACATTGTAAAGTTGCGAGTAAAACGTTTTCTAACGATAGAAGTGCGAAGGTTAGGTTAGGTTAGGTTAGGTTAAGCTAGGTAGCGTCGTGAAACTACCAAAAACAACGTCATCTAACGAGATAGTGTTGTTTTATTGCGAGTATTAAACTGCGATAGGTGAAATGTTGTGAATGCACACAAAACGGCATGAACAAGCCAAATACTGCGTGTTCTACCGTTACAAGTGCGAAACTGCTATATTGTGATATTCTCGTTAAAGCGCATGCAAGCATCGTGAAACCTTAAAGAACAATGTCATTTAGCGAGATACAGCGTTCTGTACTGCAATAAGTTGGTGAAAAACTGTGAGGTTATGCAAATATCGTAATTGTGAACGAAACAGTGTAATAGAGCGTTTTTCAATACAAGTACGAATGTTAAGTTAGGTTAAGATATGAACCGTCGTAAAACCGCATTAAACAATGTCACTTAGTGAGATGCAGTGTTTTTCACCATTACAAGTCGGGAACTGCGATATCTAATGTGAAAGCGCTTGCAAACGTCGTTAGGTTAGGTTAGGTTAGGTTAGGTTAGGTTACGTTAGGTTAGGTTTGGTTAGGTTAGGTTAGGTTAGGTTAGGTTATGTTAGGTTAGGTTGGGTTAGGTTAGGTTAGGTTACGTTAGGTTAAGGTATGAACCGTCGTAAAACCGCAATAAACAATGTCACTTAGTGAGATGCAGTGTTTTTCACCTTTACAAGTTGGGAACTGCGATATCTAATGTGAAAGCGCTTGAAACCGTCGTAATGTTGTAGAAAGCAATGTAAAGTAGCGAGTAAAACGTTTTCTAACGATAGAAGTGCGAAGGTTATGTTAGGTTGAGTTATGTTAGTTTAAGCTAGGTAGCATCGTGAAACCACCAAAAACGACGTCATCTAACGAGATAGTGTTGTTTTATTGCGAGTACGAAACTGCGATAGGTAAAATGTTGTGAAAGCACACAAAATGGCATGAACAAGCCAAATACTGCGTGTTGTACCGTTACAAGTGCGAAACTGCTATGTTGTGACATTCTCGGTAAAGCGCATGCAAGTATCGTGAAACCTTAAAGAATGATGTCATTTAGCGAGATACAGCGTTCTGTACTGTAATAAGTTGGTGAGAAACTGTGAGGTCAAGCAAATATCGTAATTGTGAACGAAACAGTGTAATTGAGCGTCTTTAGATACAAGTGCGAATGTTAGGTTAGGTTGACATATCAACCGTCGTAAAACCGCATTAAACAATGTCACTTAGATGTAGTGTTTTTCAACATTACAAGTCGGGAACTACGTTATCTAATGTGAAAGCGCATGAAACCGTCGTAATCTTGTAGAAAACATTGTAAAATTGCGAGTAAAACGTTTTCTAAAGATAGAAGTGCGAAGGTTAGGTTAGGTTAGGTTAGTTTAAGCTAGGTAGCGTCGTGAAACTACCAAAAACGACGTCATCTAACGAGATAGTGTTGTTTTATAGCGAGTATTAAACTGCGATAGGTGAAATGTTGTGAAAGCACACAAAACGGCATGAACAAGCCAAATATCGCGTGTTGTACCGTTACAAGTGCGAAACTGCTATGTTGTGATATTCTCGTTAAAGCGCATGCAAGCATCGTGAAACCTTAAAGAACGATGTCATTTAGCGAGATACAGCGTTCTGTACTGCAATAAGGTGGTGAAAAACTGTGAGGTTATGCAAATATCCTAATTGTGAACGAAACAGTGTAATAGAGCGTTTTTTAATACAAGTGCGAATGTTAGGTTAGGTTAAGATATGAACCGTCGTAAAACCGCATTAAACAATGTCACTTAGTGAGATGCAGTGTTTTTCACCATTACAAGTCGGGAACTACGATATCTAATGTGAAAGCGCATGAAACCATCGTAATCTTGTAGAAAACATTGTAAAATTGCGAGTAAAACGTTTTCTAAAGATAGAAGTGCGAAGGTTAGCTTGAGTTATGTTAGTTTAAGCTATGTAGCGTCGTGAGACCACCAAAAAGGACGTCATCTAAAGAGATAGTGTTGTTTTATTGCATGTACGAAACTGCAATAGGTGAAATGTTGTGAAAGTACACAAAACGGCTTGAACAAGCCAGATACTGCGTGTTGTACCGTTACAAGTGCGAAACTGCTATAATGTGATATTCTCGTTAAAGCGCATGCAAGCATCGTGAAACCTTAAAGAACGATGTCATTTAGCGAGATACAGCGTTCTGTACTGCAATAAGTTGGTGAAAAACTGTGAGGTTATGCAAATATCGTAATTGTGAACGAAACAGTGTAATAGAGCGTTTTTCAATACAAGTACCAATGTTAGGTTAGGTTAAGATATGAACCGTCGTAAAACCGCATTAAACAATGTCACTTAGTGAGATGCAGTGTTTTTCACCATTACAAGTCGGGAACTGCGATATCTAATGTGAAAGCGCTTGCAAACGTCGTTAGGTTAGCTTAGGTTAGGTTAGGTTAGGTTAGGTTAGGTTAGGTTACGTTAGGTTAGGTTTGGTTAGGTTAGGTTAGGTTAGGTTATGTTAGGTTAGGTTGGGTTAGGTTAGGTTAGGTTAGGTTAGGTTAAGATATAAACCGCGCTAAAACCGCTATAAACAATGTCACTTAGTGAGATGCAGTGTTTTTCACCTTTACAAGTTGGGAACTGCGATATCTAATGTGAAAGCGCTTGAAACCGTCGTAATGTTGTAGAAAGCAATGTAAAGTAGCGAGTAAAACGTTTTCTAACGATAGAAGTGCGAAGGTTATGTTAGGTTGAGTTATGTTAGTTTAAGCTAGGTAGCGTCGTGAAACCACCAAAAACGACGTCATCTAACGAGATAGTGTTGTTTTATTGCGAGTACGAAACTGCGATAGGTAAAATGTTGTGAAAGCACACAAAACGGCATGAACAAGCCAAATACTGCGTGTTGTACCGTTACAAGTGCGAAACTGCTATGTTGTGACATTCTCGGTAAAGCGCATGCAAGTATCGTGAAACCTTAAGAACGATGTCATTTAGCGAGATACAGCGTTCTGTACTGTAATAAGTTGGTGAGAAACTGTGAGGTCAAGCAAATATCGTAATTGTGAACGAAACAGTGTAATTGAGCGTCTTTAGATACAAGTGCGAATGTTAGGTTAGGTTGACATATCAACCGTCGTAAAACCGCATTAAACAATGTCACTTAGTGAGATGTAGTGTTTTTCAACATTACAAGTCGGGAACTACGATATCTAATGTGAAAGCGCATGAAACCGTCATAATCTTGTAGAAAACATTGTAAAGTTGCGAGTAAAACGTTTTCTAACGATAGAAGTGCGAAGGTTAGGTTAGGTTAGGTTAGTTTAAGCTAGGTAGCGTCATGAAACTACCAAAAACGACGTCATCTAACGAGATAGTGTTGTTTTATTGCGAGTATTAAACTGCGATAGGTGAAATGTGAATGCACACAAAACGGCATGAACAAGCCAAATACTGCGTGTTCTACCGTTACAAGTGCGAAACTGCTATATTGTGATATTCTCGTTAAAGCGCATGCAAGCATCATAAAACCTTAAAGAACAATGTCATTTAGCGAGATACAGCGTTCTGTACTGCAATAAGTTGGTGAAAAACTGTGAGGTTATGCAAATATCGTAATTGTGAACGAAACAGTGTAATAGAGCGTTTTTCAATACAAGTACGAATGTTAGGTTAGGTTAAGATATGAACCGTCGTAAAACCGCATTAAACAATGTCACTTAGTGAGATGCAGTGTTTTTCACCATTACAAGTCGGGAACTGCGATATCTAATGTGAAAGCGCTTGCAAACGTCGTTAGGTTAGGTTAGGTAAGGTTAGGTTAGGTTACGTTAGGTTAGGTTTGGTTAGGTTAGGTTAGGTTAGGTTATGTTAGGTTAGGTTGGGTTAGGTTAGGTTAGGTTACGTTAGGTTAAGGTATGAACCGTCGTAAAACCGCAATAAACAATGTCACTTAGTGAGATGCAGTGTTTTTCACCTTTACAACTTGGGAACTGCGATAGCTAATGTGAAAGCGCTTGAAACCGTCGTAATGTTGTAGAAAGCAATGTAAAGTAGCGAGTAAAACGTTTTCTAACGATAGAAGTGCGAAGGTTATGTTAGGTTGAGTTATGTTAGTTTAAGCTAGGTAGCGTCGTGAAACTACCAAAAACGACGTCATCTAACGAGATAGTGTTGTTTTATAGCGAGTATTAAACTGCGATAGGTGAAATGTTGTGAAAGCACACAAAACGGCATGAACAAGCCAAATACTGCGTGTTCTACCGTTACAAGTGCGAAACTGCTATATTGTGATATTCTCGTTAAAGCGCATGCAAGCATCGTGAAACCTTAAAGAACAATGTCATTTAGCGAGATACAGCGTTCTGTACTGCAATAAGTTGGTGAAAAACTGTGAGGTTATGCAAATATCGTAATATTGAACAAAACAGTGTAATAGAGCGTTTTTAGATACAAGTGCGAATGTTAGGTTAGGTTAAGATATGAACCGTCGTAAAACCGCATTAAACAATGTCAATTACTGAGATGCAGTGTTTTTCACCATTAAAAGTGGGGAACTGCGATATTTAATGTGAAAGCGCTTGCAACCGTTGTTAGGTTAGGTTAGGTTAGGTTAGGTTAGGTTAGGTTTGGTTAGGTTAGGTTAGGTTAGGTTAGGTTAGATTAGGTTAGGTTGGGTTCAGTTGGGTTAGGTTAGGTTAGGTTAGGTTACGTTAGGTTAGGTTAGGTTAGGCAAGGATAATTTGGTTAGGTTAGGTAAGGTTAGGTTAGGTTAGGTTAGGTTGTGTTGGGTGTTGTTGGGTTGGGTTAGGTTGGGTTAGGTTAGGTTAGGTTACGTTAGGTTAGGTTAGGTTAGGTTACGTTAGGTTATGTTAGGTTAGGTTAGGTTACGTTAGGTTAGGTTAGGTCAGGTAAGGTTAGGTTACGTTAGAATAGGTTAGGTTAGGTTAGGTTACGTTAGGTTAGGTTAAGTTAGGTTAGGTTAGGTTTGGTTAGGTTAGGTTAGCTTAGGTTAGGTTAGGTTGGGTTGGGTTGGGTTAGGTTGGGTTAGGTTAGGTTAGGTTAGGTTGGGTTAGGTTAGTTTAGGTTAGGTTAGGTTAGGTTAGGTTGGGTTGGGTTGGGTTAGGTTAGGTTAGGTTAGGTAAGGTTAGATTAGGTTAGGTTAGGTTAGGTTAGGTTAGGTTAGGTTATGTTAGGTTAGGTTGGGTTAGGTTAGGTTAGGTTAGGTTAGGTTAAGATATGAATACGCGCTAAAACCGCATTAAACAATGTCACTTAGTGAGATGCAGTGTTTTTCACCTTTACAAGTTGGGAACTGCGATATCTAATGTGAAAGCGCTTGAAACCGTCGTAATGTTGTAGAAAGCAATGTAAAGTAGCGAGTAAAACGTTTTCTAACGATAGAAGTGCGAAGGTTATGTTAGGTTGAGTTATGTTAGTTTAAGCTAGGTAGCGTCGTGCAACTACCAAAAACAACGTCATCTAACGAGATAGTGTTGTTTAATTGCGAGTACAAAACTGCGATAGGTGAAATGCTGTGAAAGCACACAAAACGGCATGAACAAGCCAAATACTGCGTGTTGTACCGTTACAAGTGCGAAACTGCTATGTTGTGATATTCTCGTTAAAGCGCATGCAAGCATCGTGAAACCTTAAAGAACGATGTCATTTAGCGAGATACAGCGTTCTGTACTGCAATAAGTTGGTGAAAAACTGTGAGGTTATGCAAATATCCTAATTGTGAACGAAACAGTGTAATAGAGCGTTTTTTAATACAAGTGCGAATGTTAGGTTAGGTTAAGATATGAACCGTCGTAAAACCGCATTAAACAATGTCACTTAGTGAGATGCAGTGTTTTTCACCATTACAAGTCGGGAACTACGATATCTAATGTGAAAGCGCTTGCAAACGTCGTTAGGTTAGGTTAGGTTAGGTTAGGTTAGGTTAGGTTACGTTACGTTAGGTTAGGTTTGGTTAGGTTAGGTTAGGTTAGGTTATGTTAGGTTAGGTTGGGTTAGGTTAGGTTAGGTTACGTTAGGTTAAGGTATGAACCGTCGTAAAACCGCAATAAACAATGTCACTTAGTGAGATGCGGTGTTTTTCACCTTTACAACTTGGGAACTGCGATATCTAATGTGAAAGCGCTTAAAACCGTCGTAATGTTGTAGAAAGCAATGTAAAGTAGCGAGTAAAACGTTTTCTAAAGATAGAAAAGCGAAGGTTATGTTAGGTTGAGTTATGTTAGTTTAAGCTAGGTAGCGTCGTGAAACTACCAAAAACGACGTCATCTAACGAGATAGTGTTGTTTTATAGCGAGTATTAAACTGCGATAGGTGAAATGTTGTGAAAGCACACAAAACGGCAAGAACAAGCCAAATACTGCGTGTTCTACCGTTACAAGTGCGAAACTGCTATGTTGTGACATTCTCGGTAAAGCGCATGCAAGTATCGTGAAACCTTAAAGAACGATGTCATTTAGCGAGATACAGCGTTCTGTACTGCAATAAGTTGGTGAAAAACTGTGAGGTTATGCAAATATCGTAATATTGAACAAAACAGTGTAATAGAGCGTTTTTAGATACAAGTGCGAATGTTAGGTTAGGTTAAGATATGAACCGTCGTAAAACCGCATTAAACAATGTCAATTACTGAGATGCAGTGTTTTTCACCATTAAAAGTGGGGAACTGCGATATTTAATGTGAAACCGCTTGCAACCGTCGTTAGGTTAGGTTAGGTTAGGTTTGGTTAGGTTAGGTTAGGTTAGATTAGGTTAGGTTGGGTTGAGTTGGGTTAGGTTAGGTTAGGTTAGGTTGGGTTAGGTTAGGTTAGGTTAGGTTAGGTTACGTTAAGTTAGGTTAGGTTACGTTAGGTTAGGTTAGGGTAGGTTACGTTAGGTTAGGTTAGGTTAGGTAAGGATAATTTGGTTAGGTTAGGTTAGGTTAGGTTGCGTTGGGTGTTGTTGGGTTGGGTTGGGTTGGGTTAGGTTGGGTTAGGTTAGGTTAGGTTACGTTAGGTTAGGTTAGGTTAGGTTAGGTTACGTTAGGTTATGTTAGGTTAGGTTAGGTTACGTTAGGTTAGGTTAGGTCAGGTAAGGTTAGGTTACGTTAGAATAGGTTAGGTTAGGTTAGGTTACGTTAGGTTAGGTTAAGTTAGGTTAGGTTAGGTTTGGTTAGGTTAGGTTAGGTTAGCTTAGGTTAGGTTAGGTTGGGTTGGGTTGGGTTAGGTTGGGTTAGGTTAGGTTAGGTTAGGTTAGGTTGGGTTAGGTTAGTTTAGGTTAGGTTAGGTTAGGTTGGGTTGGGTTGGGTTAGGTTAGGTTAGGTTAGGTTAGGTAAGGTTAGGTTAGGTTAGGTTAGGTTAGGTTAGGTTAAGGTATGAACCGTCGTAAAACCGCATTAAACAATGTCACTTAGTGAGATGCAGTGTTTTTCACCTTTACAAGTTGGGAACTGTGATATCTAATGTGAAAGCGCTTGAAACCGTCGTAATGTTGTAGAAAGCAATGTAAAGTAGCGAGTAAAACGTTTTCTAACGATAGAAGTGCGAAGGTCATGTTAGGTTGAGTTATGTTAGTTTAAGCTAGGTAGCGTCGTGAAACTACCAAAAACAACATCATCTAACGAGATAGTGTTGTTTTATTGCGAGTACGAAACTGCGATAGGTGAAATGTTGTGAAAGCACACAAAACGGCATGAACAAGCCAAATACTGCGTGTTGTACCGTTACAAGTGCGAAACTGCTATGTTGTGATATTCTCGTTAAAGCGCATGCAAGCATCGTGAAACCTTAAAGAACGTTGTCATTTAGCGAGATACAGCGTTTTGTACTGCAATAAGTTGGTGAAAAACTGTGAGGTTATGCAAATATCCTAATTGTGAACGAAACAGTGTAATAGAGCGTTTTTTAATACAAGTGCGAATGTTAGGTTAGGTTAAGATATGAACCGTCGTAAAACCGCATTAATCAATGTCACTTAGTGAGATGCAGTGTTTTTCACCATTACAAGTCGGGAACTGCGATATCTAATGTGAAAGCGCTTGCAAACGTCGTTAGGTTAGGTTAGGTTAGGTTAGGTTAGGTTAGGTTTGGTTAGGTTAGGTTAGGTTAGGTTAGGTTAGGGTATGTTAGGTACGGTTTGGTTAGGTTAGGTTAGGTTAGGTTGGTTTAGGTAAGGTTAGGTTAGGTTAAGATATGAACCGCGCTAAAACCGCATTAAACAATGTCACTTAGTGAGATGCTGTGTTTTTCACCATTACAAGTCGGCAACTGCGATATCTAATGTGAAAGCGCATGAAACCGTCGTAATCTCGTAGAAAACATTGTAAAGTAGCGAATAAAACGTTTTCTAACGATAGAAGTGCGAAGGTTCGGTTAGTTTGAGCTAGGTAGCGTCGTGAAACCACCAAAAACGATGTCATCTAACGAGATAGTGTTGTTTTATTGCGAGTACGAAACTGCGATAGGTGAAATATTGGGAAAGCACACAAAATGGCATGAACTAGCCAGATACTGCGTCTTGTGCCGTTACAAGTGCGAAACTGCTTTATTGTGATATTCTCGTTAAAGCGCATGCAAGTATTGTGAAACCTTAAAGAACGATGTCATTTAGCGAGATACAGCGTTCTGTACTGTAATAGGTTGGTGAGAAACTGTGAGGTCAAGCAAATATCGTAATTGTGAACGAAACAGTGTAATTGAGCGTATTTAGATACAAGTGCGAATGTTAGGTTAGGTGGAGATATCAACCGTCGTAAAACCGCATTAAACAATGTCACTTAGTGAGATGTAGTGTTTTTCAACATTACAAGTCGGGAACTACGATATCTAATGTGAAAGCGCATGAAACCGTCGTAATCTTGTAGAAAACATTATAAAGTTGCGAGTAAAACGTTTTCTAACGATAGAAGTGCGAAGGTTAGCTTGAGTTATGTTAGTTTAAGCTATGTAGCGTCGTGAGACCACCAAAAAGGACGTCATCTAACGAGATAGTGTTGTTTTATTGCATGTACGAAACTGCAATAGGTGAAATGTTGTGAAAGTACACAAAACGGCTTGAACAAGCCAGATACTGCGTGTTGTACCGTTACAAGTGCGAAACTGCTATAATGTGATATTCTCGTTAAAGCGCATGCAAGCATCGTGAAACCTTAAAGAACGATGTCATTTAGCGAGATACAGCGTTCTGTACTGCAATAAGTTGGTGAAAAACTGTGAGGTTATGCAAATATCGTAATTGTGAACGAAACAGTGTAATAGAGCGTTTTTCAATACAAGTACCAATGTTAGGTTAGGTTAAGATATGAACCGTCGTAAAACCGCATTAAACAATGTCACTTAGTGAGATGCGGTGTTTTTCACCATTACAAGTCGGGAACTGCGATATCTAATGTGAAAGCGCTTGCAAACGTCGTTAGGTTAGGTTAGGTTAGGTTAGGTTAGGTTACGTTAGGTTAGGTTTGGTTAGGTTAGGTTAGGTTAGGTTATGCTAGGTTAGGTTGGGTTAGGTTAGGTTAGGTTAGGTTAGGTTAAGATATGAACCGCGCTAAAACCGCATTAAACAATGTCACTTAGTGAGATGCAGTGTTTTTCACCTTTATAAGTTGGGAACTGCGATATCTAATGTGAAAGCGCTTGAAACCGTCGTAATGTTGTAGAAAGCAATGTAAAGTAGCGAGTAAAACGTTTTCTAACGATAGAAGTGCGAAGGTTATGTTAGGTTGAGTTATGTTAGTTTAAGCTAGGTAGCGTCGTGAAACCACCAAAAACGACGTCATCTAACGAGATAGTGTTGTTTTATTGCGAGTACGAAACTGCGATAGGTAAAATGTTGTGAAAGCACACAAAATGGCATGAACAAGCCAAATACTGCGTGTTGTACCGTTACAAGTGCGAAACTGCTATGTTGTGACATTCTCGGTAAAGCGCATGCAAGTATCGTGAAACCTTAAAGAACGATGTCATTTAGCGAGATACAGCGTTCTGTACTGTAATAAGTTGGTGAGAAACTGTGAGGTCAAGCAAATATCGTAATTGTGAACGAAACAGTGTAATTGAGCGTCTTTAGATACAAGTGCGAATGTTAGGTTAGGTTGACATATCAACCTTCGTAAAACCGCATTAAACAATGTCACTTAGTGAGATGTAGTGTTTTTCAACATTACAAGTCGGGAACTACGATATCTAATGTGAAAGCGCATGAAACCGTCGTAATCTTGTAGAAAACGTTGTAAAGTGGCGAGTAAAACGTTTTCTAACGATAGAAGTGCGAAGGTTAGGTTAGGTTAGGTTAGTTTAAGCTAGGTAGCGTCGTGAAACTACCAAAAACGACGTCATCTAACGAGATAGTGTTGTTTTATTGCGAGTATTAAACTGCGATAGGTGAAATGTTGTGAAAGCACACAAAACGGCATGAACAAGCCAAATACTGCGTGTTCTACCGTTACAAGTGCGAAACTGCTATATTGTGATATTCTCGTTAAAGCGCATGCAAGCATCGTGAAACCTTAAAGAACAATGTCATTTAGCGAGATACAGCGTTCTGTACTGCAATAAGTTGGTGAAAAACTGTGAGGTTATGCAAATATCGTAATTGTGAACAAAACAGTGTAATAGAGCGTTTTTTGATACAAGTGCGAATGTTAGGTTAGGTTAAGATATGAACCGTCGTAAAACCGCATTAAACAATGTCAATTACTGAGATGCAGTGTTTTTCACCATTAAAAGTGGGGAACTGCGATATTTAATGTGAAAGCGCTTGCAACCGTCGTTAGGTTAGGTTAGGTTAGGTTAGGTTAGGTTATGTTAGGTTTGGTTAGGTTAGTTTAGGTTAGGTTAGGTTACATTAGGTTAGGTTGGGTTGAGTTGGGTTAGGTTAGGTTAGGTTAGGTTAGGTTGGCTTAGGTTAGGTTAGGTTAGGTTACGTTAGGTTAGGTTAGGTTACGTTAGGTTAGTTTAGGTTAGGTTACGTTAGGGTAGGTTAGGTTAGGTAAGGATAATTTGGTTAGGTTAGGTAAGGTTAGGTTAGGTTAGGTTAGGTTGGGTTGGGTGTTGTTGGTTTGGGTTGGGTTGGGTTAGGTTGGGTTAGGTTAGGTTAGGTTACGTTAGGTTAGGTTAGGTTAGGTTACGTTAGGTTATGTTAGGTTAGGTTAGGTTACGTTAGGTTAGGTTAGGTCAGGTAAGGTTAGGTTACGTTAGAATAGGTTAGGTTAGGTTACGTTAGGTTAGGTTAAGTTAGGTTAGGTTAGGTTTGGTTAGGTTAGGTTAGGTTAGCTTAGGTTAGGTTAGGTTGGGTTGGGTTGGGTTAGGTTGGGTTAGGTTAGGTTAGGTTAGGTTAGGTTGGGTTAGGTTAGTTTAGGTTAGGTTAGGTTAGGTTGGGTTGGGTTGGGTTGGGTTAGGTTAGGTTAGGTTAGGTAAGGTTAGGTTAGGTTAGGTTAGGTTAGGTTAGGTTATGAACCGTCGTAAAACCGCATTAAACAATGTCACTTAGTGAGATGCAGTGTTTTTCACCTTTACAAGTTGGGAACTGTGATATCTAATGTGAAAGCGCTTGAAACCGTCGTAATGTTGTAGAAAGCAATCTAAAGTAGCGAGTAAAACGTTTTCTAACGATAGAAGTGCGAAGGTCATGTTAGGTTGAGTTATGTTAGTTTAAGCTAGGTAGCGTCGTGAAACTACCAAAAACAACGTCATCTAACGAGATAGTGTTGTTTTATTGTGAGTACGAAACTGCGATAGGTGAAATGTTGTGAAAGCACACAAAACGGCATGAAGAAGCCAAATACGGCGTGTTGTACCGTTACAAGTGCGAAACTGCTATGTTGTGATATTCTCGTTAAAGCGCATGCAAGCATCGTGAAACCTTAAAGAACGATGTCATTTAGCGAGATACAGCGTTCTGTACTGCAATAAGTTGGTGAAAAACTGTGAGGTTATGCAAATATCCTAATTGTGAACGAAACAGTGTAATAGAGCGTTTTTTAATACAAGTGCGAATGTTAGGTTAGGTTAAGATATGAACCGTCGTAAAACCGCATTAAACAATGTCACTTAGTGAGATGCAGTGTATTTCACCATTACAAGTCGGGAACTGCGATATCTAATGTGAAAGCGCTTGCAAACGTCGTTAGGTTAGGTTAGGTTAGGTTAGGTTAGGTTAGGTTACGTTAGGTTAGGTTAGGTTAGGTTTGGTTAGGTTAGGTTAGGTTAGGTTAGGGTATGTTAGGTACGGTTTGGTTAGGTTAGGTTAGGTTAGGTTGGTTTAGGTAAGGTTAGGTTAGGTTAAGATATGAACCACGCTAAAACCGCTATAAACAATGTCACTTAGTGAGATGCTGTGTTTTTCACCATTACAAGTCGGCAACTGCGATATCTAATGTGAAAGCGCATGAAACCGTCGTAATCTTGTAGAAAACATTGTAAAGTAGCGAATAAAACGTTTTCTAACGATAGAAGTGCGAAGGTTCGGTTAGTTTGAGCTAGGTAGCGTCGTGAAACCACCAAAAACGATGTCATCTAACGAGATAGTGTTGTTTTATTGCGAGTACGAAACTGCGATAGGTGAAATATTGGGAAAGCACACAAAATGGCATGAACTAGCCAGATACTGCGTCTTGTGCCGTTACAAGTGCGAAACTGCTTTATTGTGATATTCTCGTTAAAGCGCATGCAAGTATTGTGAAACCTAAAGAACGATGTCATTTAGCGACATACAGCGTTCTGTACTGTAATAAGTTGGTGAGAAACTGTGAGGTCAAGCAAATATCGTAATTGTGAACGAAACAGTGTAATTGAGCATATTTAGATACAAGTGCGAATATTAGGTTAGGTTGAGATATCAACCGTCGTAAAACCGCATTAAACAATGTCACTTAGTGAGATGTAGTGTTTTTCAACATTATTTATTTATTTATTTATTTATTGAAAATACCTTACAGGCCAGAAGGCATTGAGTAAGGGGGGTTACAGTGAAAAATCGCATGTAAATTTCAAAATAAAAACGGTACAATGTCGGTAAGTAATAACAAAAAAAAATTAACAAAGCAATAAGTCAGCAATACGTAAACATGGCGATGAAGTATATAAGAACACTCCGTAACATAAAAACCCTCGGAAAAGAAGTAAAAGAACGTCAAGATGAAATATTAAGGAAATGCGTCTGAACTTTTTGCCGAAACGTGTTGGGGTTGCTATCAGAGGCGATATCGTCGGGAAGATCATTCCACATGCGGATGGCTTGCGGTAGTGCGGATGTGTTGAACGCGTTCGTGTTTCCAAAAATGCGAGTGAAGCTGAGATGGTTATGTAATCTGCGTACAAGTCGGGAACTACGATATCTAATGTGAAATAATACTGATTGTTGGCCTAGTTGGTATTTACTTAATGGCATGATTTGGCCGCAAAAGAGACACACACAAGAAAAGGAACACTCAAACGACAAGCACAGGCGGCACTTCCAACTAAAGCAGACTAGGTGCAGACCCAGACTTAAGTACGAAAATATAGACATGCGCAGTCTTCATACAGCCTTACGCTATCCAACAATCAAACAATCTTGTCTCCGAAGCATACAACGTCACCGACGGTTCGCTGATACACCTTTCACCTTTCTTTTTAATGTAATAGGCTTCCATCAGCTCACGCGCAGTTTTGTACCTGCTTCTACCCAGAATCTTAAACTCATTAAAACGTGGTACACACCCACAGGCTTTACAGTGCATAGGCAAATGCGCCAAGCCATCGTTCATTAAATTTAATTCGTGCTCCCTAACTCGTTCATTGATGCAGCGCCCGGTAATCCCGATGTACGAGTTGCCACACGAAAAGGGAATCTCATAAACAACGCCTTTTGCACATCTCCCGTACATCGTGGCGTGTTTTTTGCCGCACCCTTGACGGCTCGCCTCCACCTCCCGAGCAGTTCTCGGGCACAGCTGAGCCAGCTTTATGGGCGCAGAGAAGGCGACAGGTACCCCATACCGGCCTGCTACCTTTTTCAGGTTGTGGGAGACCTTATGAACATAAGGAATCACTGCAGGTCTTACGGTTTCGGTTCTTTGTTCCCCCGTGGCAGCTCTAGTAACATCACCCTTAGCTTTCCGCAAAAGCGCTTCGGAGACAGCTGTCAATAGCGAGTCAGGGAAATTCGCAGCTAAAAGACGCTGGATCTGGTTTCCGAATGATGCCTGCGTCATGTGCGTGCACGATTTCTCGAGAGTAGATCCCAGGCAGAGCGTAGCTATACCACGCTTAACTATTTTCGATTGGCAAGAGTCATACGGCATTACACCTTTCTTGGCGCGAGGAAAATATTGCCAACACGTTTGCCCGTCATGGAAAGTTAAGCGGAGATCTAAAAATTGCAGGGTGTTACTTTGCGGCAGTTCTTGTGTAAAAACGAGTCCTTTTCCGTGAAGCCTAAAAATATTTAAAATGTCATCGCAGCGCGTCAAGGAGCCTTGTCTGTTAAAAAGAATTAAAAAGTCATCCATATACCTAAAAACTTTGGCAACGTTCAAGGCGCTATGCAGATTAAAAGCTTCATCGAGCGACCGGTCAATACTAGATAAAAATATGTTGCACAGCAACGGAGCAATACAGGATCCAATGCAAATGCCGCGTTTCTGCAGAAAAAGCTGCTTGTCGAAAGATATAAAAGTGCTACGTAGGTAGGCTTCTAACAGAGTTAAAAAGTCGTCTATCGTTACACCAGCCGCATTTTGAAAGGGTATGGCGCCACTTTCTTCTATGCAGGATCTCACCGCAAAGAAGAGTTCATCATGTGGAATTGAATAAAAAAGATCTTCCACATCTACTGAGAAGCCATTGTTGAGCGAGTGCTCATTATCTCTCAAGAACTGCACTATGTCTTTTGAACTGCTAGTGAAGAAGGGGTCCTTAATCTTAACGCACTTCAGCACCTTCTGTAAGTGCTTACTAAGTAAAAGCTGCCATGTGTCCCGTTCACTCACTATACTTCTAAAGGGTACTTCAACTTTGTGTGTTTTTGCGCTGAAGAATACGTTTAATGCCGTAGCTTTCATTTTTCTAATATCTGTTGCTAACTTTTGCAACTTGAGGTCTTTACATAGCTTGGAAACCTTACTCTTAACCTTTGATTCAGACTTCTTAATCTGAACAAAATTCTTTCTTATAGCCTCTGCTGCCTTCAAATTAAACATTTCTCGTGGAAGCACTACAAAACACCCTTCTTTGTCAGCTTCCAATATGACAATATTCTTTTCCCTACACAACGCTACTGTCTTTCGCATAACCTCAGTTTTATGACTCTGCCTGGTACCAGAAACACATTTTTTCAGGCTATCTACACCATCTAACAGACACCTCTCCTTATCCTCTGCTGAGGCTTTACTAGCCACATATCTGTTAAGTGCCGCTAGTTCATGCACAGGAACACTGGCATCGATGCAATACTTGGGTCCCTTGGAAAGAAGCGTTGCCGAGTCCTCCGGTAGGCTCACGTTTCCTAACATTACCACATTTGATGACTTCGTCGTTGATTTACTGTCCTTGTTAATTTTACAACATTGTCCAATGATTTGTTTCCACCAGTATTCCGTCATATGATGGATGATGCGTCTGGAGGTTCTTAACTTCTCTTCCGCTACCCATGAAACATCATTCTTCAGGTGCACAATGCGTAGCCAGTCGTGAAGTAAGCGTACTTGTCTCCACAATTCTGAACGCAGAATTTTGCACAGCCGGGCATTATGGCCCTTAGAAGAAGCAACATGGCCAAAGAGGGAACTTACTTCAGGTGGCGTAAGTCCTTTGCGTATGCAGAAACCGATGTATCTTGCACGGCAGGTAGTTGCAACAATGGAACTGACAATGATGTCGACGCTTGATAGGAAGTCCGGAGAAGACACACACGAAGAGAGGCCAGTTGCACTAGAAATATATTGTAATAATACTGATTGTTGGCCTAGTTGGTATTTACTTAATGGCATGATTTGGCCGCAAAAGAGACACACACAAGAAAAGGAACACTCAAACGACAAGCACAGGCGGCACTTCCAACTAAAGCAGACTAGGTGCAGACCCAGACTTAAGTACGAAAATATAGACATGCGCAGTCTTCATACAGCCTTACGCTATCCAACAATCAAACAATCTTGTCTCCGAAGCATACAACGTCACCGACGGTTCGCTGATACACCTTTCACCTTTCTTTTTAATGTAATAGGCTTCCATCAGCTCACGCGCAGTTTTGTACCTGCTTCTACCCAGAATCTTAAACTCATTAAAACGTGGTACACACCCACAGGCTTTACAGTGCATAGGCAAATGCGCCAAGCCATCGTTCATTAAATTTAATTCGTGCTCCCTAACTCGTTCATTGATGCAGCGCCCGGTAATCCCGATGTACGAGTTGCCACACGAAAAGGGAATCTCATAAACAACGCCTTTTGCACATCTCCCGTACATCGTGGCGTGTTTTTTGCCGCACCCTTGACGGCTCGCCTCCACCTCCCGAGCAGTTCTCGGGCACAGCTGAGCCAGCTTTATGGGCGCAGAGAAGGCGACAAGGACAGTAAATCAAAACAACAAGGACAGTAAATCAACGACGAAGTCATCAAATGTGGTAATGTTAGGAAACGTGAGCCTACCGGAGGACTCGGCAACGCTTCTTTCCAAGGGACCCAAGTATTGCATCGATGCCAGTGTTCCTGTGCATGAACTAGCGGCACTTAACAGATATGTGGCTAGTAAAGCCTCAGCAGAGGATAAGGAGAGGTGTCTGTTAGATGGTGTAGATAGCCTGAAAAAATGTGTTTCTGGTACCAGGCAGAGTCATAAAACTGAGGTTATGCGAAAGACAGTAGCGTTGTGTAGGGAAAAGAATATTGTCATATTGGAAGCTGACAAAGAAGGGTGTTTTGTAGTGCTTCCACGAGAAATGTTTAATTTGAAGGCAGCAGAGGCTATAAGAAAGAATTTTGTTCAGATTAAGAAGTCTGAATCAAAGGTTAAGAGTAAGGTTTCCAAGCTATGTAAAGACCTCAAGTTGCAAAAGTTAGCAACAGATATTAGAAAAATGAAAGCTACGGCATTAAACGTATTCTTCAGCGCAAAAACACACAAAGTTGAAGTACCCTTTAGAAGTATAGTGAGTGAACGGGACACATGGCAGCTTTTACTTAGTAAGCACTTACAGAAGGTGCTGAAGTGCGTTAAGATTAAGGACCCCTTCTTCACTAGCAGTTCAAAAGACATAGTGCAGTTCTTGAGAGATAATGAGCACTCGCTCAACAATGGCTTCTCAGTAGATGTGGAAGATCTTTTTTATTCAATTCCACATGATGAACTCTTCTTTGCGGTGAGATCCTGCATAGAAGAAAGTGGCGCCATACCCTTTCAAAATGCGGCTGGTGTAACGATAGACGACTTTTTAACTCTGTTAGAAGCCTACCTACGTAGCACTTTTATATCTTTCGACAAGCAGCTTTTTCTGCAGAAACGCGGCATTTGCATTGGATCCTGTATTGCTCCGTTGCTGTGCAACATATTTTTATCTAGTATTGACCGGTCGCTCGATGAAGCTTTTAATCTGCATAGCGCCTTGAACGTTGCCAAAGTTTTTAGGTATATGGATGACTTTTTAATTCTTTTTAACAGACAAGGCTCCTTGACGCGCTGCGATGACATTTTAAATATTTTTAGGCTTCACGGAAAAGGACTCGTTTTTACACAAGAACTGCCGCAAAGTAACACCCTGCAATTTTTAGATCTCCGCTTAACTTTCCATGACGGGCAAACGTGTTGGCAATATTTTCCTCGCGCCAAGAAAGGTGTAATGCCGTATGACTCTTGCCAATCGAAAATAGTTAAGCGTGGTATAGCTACGCTCTGCCTGGGATCTACTCTCGAGAAATCGTGCACGCACATGACGCAGGCATCATTCGGAAACCAGATCCAGCGTCTTTTAGCTGCGAATTTCCCTGACTCGCTATTGACAGCTGTCTCCGAAGCGCTTTTGCGGAAAGCTAAGGGTGATGTTACTAGAGCTGCCACGGGGGAACAAAGAACCGAAACCGTAAGACCTGCAGTGATTCCTTATGTTCATAAGGTCTCCCACAACCTGAAAAAGGTAGCAGGCCGGTATGGGGTACCTGTCGCCTTCTCTGCGCCCATAAAGCTGGCTCAGCTGTGCCCGAGAACTGCTCGGGAGGTGGAGGCGAGCCGTCAAGGGTGCGGCAAAAAACACGCCACGATGTACGGGAGATGTGCAAAAGGCGTTGTTTATGAGATTCCCTTTTCGTGTGGCAACTCGTACATCGGGATTACCGGGCGCTGCATCAATGAACGAGTTAGGGAGCACGAATTAAATTTAATGAACGATGGCTTGGCGCATTTGCCTATGCACTGTAAAGCCTGTGGGTGTGTACCACGTTTTAATGAGTTTAAGATTCTGGGTAGAAGCAGGTACAAAACTGCGCGTGAGCTGATGGAAGCCTATTACATTAAAAAGAAAGGTGAAAGGTGTATCAGCGAACCGTCGGTGACGTTGTATGCTTCGGAGACAAGATTGTTTGATTGTTGGATAGCGTAAGGCTGTATGAAGACTGCGCATGTCTATATTTTCGTACTTAAGTCTGGGTCTGCACCTAGTCTGCTTTAGTTGGAAGTGCCGCCTGTGCTTGTCGTTTGAGTGTTCCTTTTCTTGTGTGTGTCTCTTTTGCGGCCAAATCATGCCATTAACTAATGTGAAAGCGCATGAAACCGTCGTAATGTTGTAGAAAGCAATGTAAAGTAGCGAGTAAAACGTTTTCTAACGATAGAAGTGCGAAGGTTATGTTAGGTTGAGTTATGTTAGTTTAAGCTAGGTAGCGTCGTGAAACCACCAAAAACGACGTCATCTAACGAGATAGTGTTGTTTTATTGCGAGTACGAAAGTGCGATAGGTAAAATGTTGTGAAAGCACACAAAATGGCATGAACAAGCCAAATACTGCGTGTTGTACCGTCACAAGTGCGAAACTGCTATGTTGTGACATTCTCGGTAAAGCGCATGCAAGTATCGTGAAACCTTAAAGAACGATGTCATTTAGCGAGATACAGCGTTCTGTACTGTAATAAGTTGGTGAGAAACTGTGAGGTCAAGCAAATATCGTAATTGTGAACGAAACAGTGTAATTGAGCGTCTTTAGATACAAGTGCGAATGTTAGGTTAGGTTGACATATCAACCGTCGTAAAACCGCATTAAACAATGTCAATTAGATGTAGTGTTTTTCAACATTACAAGTCGGGAACTACGTTATCTAATGTGAAAGCGCATGAAACCGTCGTAATCTTGTAGAAAACATTGTAAAGTGGCGAGTAAAACGTTTTCTAACGATAGAAGTGCGAAGGTTAGGTTAGGTTAGGTTAGTTTAAGCTAGGTAGCGTCGTGAAACTACCAAAAACGACGTCATCTAACGAGATAGTGTTGTTTTATAGCGAGTATTAAACTGCGATAGGTGAAATGTTGTGAAAGCACACAAAACGGCATGAACAAGCCAAATACTGCGTGTTCTACCGTTACAAGTGCGAAACTGCTATATTGTGATATTCTCGTTAAAGCGCATGCAAGCATCGTGAAACCTTAAAGAACAATGTCATTTAGCGAGATACAGCGTTCTGTACTGCAATAAGTTGTTGAAAAACTGTGAGGTTATGCAAATATCATAATTGTGAACAAAACAGTGTAATAGAGCGTTTTTAGATACAAGTGCGAATGTTAGGTTAGGTTAAGATATGAACCGTCGTAAAACCGCATTAAACAATGTCAATTACTGAGATGCAGTGTTTTTCACCATTAAAAGTGGGGAACTGCGATATTTAATGTGAAAGCGCTTGCAACCGTCGTTAAGTTAGGTTAGGTTAGGTTAGGTTAGGTTTGGTTAGGTTAGGTTAGGTTAGGTTAGGTTAGATTAGGTTAGGTTAGGTTACGTTAGCTTAGGTTAGGTTAGGTAAGGATAATTTGGTTAGGTTAGGTAAGGTTAGGTTAGGTTAGGTTGGGTTGGGTGTTGTTGGGTTGGGTTGGGTTGGGTTGGGTTGGGTTAGGTTGGGTTAGGTTACGTTAGGTTAGGTTAGGTTAGGTTAGGTTACGTTAGGTTATGTTAGGTTAGGTTAGGTTACGTTAGGTTAGGTTAGGTCAGGTAAGGTTAGGTTACGTTAGAATAGGTTAGGTTAGGTTAGGTTACGTTAGGTTAGGTTAAGTTAGGTTAGCTTAGGTTTGGTTAGCTTAGGTTAGGTTAGCTTAGGTTAGGTTAGGTTGGGTTGGGTTGGGTTAGGTTGGGTTAGGTTAGGTTAGGTTAGGGTAGGTTGGGTTAGGTTAGTTTAGGTTAGGTTAGGTTAGGTTGGGTTGGGTTAGGTTAGGTTAGGTTAGGTTAGGTTAGGTAAGGTTAGGTTAGGTTAGGTTAGGTTACGTTAGGTTAAGGTATGAACCGTCGTAAAACCGCATTAAACAATGTCACTTAGTGAGATGCAGTGTTTTTCACCTTTACAAGTTGGGAACTGTGATATCTAATGTGAAAGCGCTTGAAACCGTCATAATGTTGTAGAAAGCAATGTAAAGTAGCGAGTAAAACGTTTTCTAACGATAGAAGTGCGAAGGTTATGTTAGGTTGAGTTATGTTAGTTTAAGCTAGGTAGCGTCGTGCAACTACCAAAAACAACGTCATCTAACGAGATAGTGTTGTTTTATTGCGAGTACGAAACTGCGATAGGTGAAATGTTGTGAAAGCACACAAAACGGCATGAACAAGCCAAATACTGCGTGTTGTACCGTTACAAGTGCGAAACTGCTATGTTGTGATATTCTCGTTAAAGCGCATGCAAGCATCGTGAAACCTTAAAGAACGATGTCATTTAGCGAGATACAGCGTTCTGTACTGCAATAAGTTGGTGAAAAACTGTGAGGTTATGCAAATATCCTAATTGTGAACGAAACAGTGTAATAGAGCGTTTTTTAATACAAGTGCGAATGTTAGGTTAGGTTAAGATATGAACCGTCGTAAAACCGCATTAAACAATGTCACTTAGTGAGATGCAGTGTTTTTCACCATTACAAGTCGGGAACTACGATATCTAATGTGAAAGCGCATGAAACCATCGTAATCTTGTAGAAAACATTGTAAAATTCCGAGTAAAACGTTTTCTAAAGATAGAAGTGCGAAGGTTAGCTTGAGTTATGTTAGTTTAAGCTATGTAGCGTCGTGAGACCACCAAAAAGGACGTCATCTAACGAGATAGTGTTGTTTTATTGCATATACGAAACTGCAATAGGTGAAATGTTGTGAAAGTACACAAAACGGCTTGAACAAGCCAGATACTGCGTGTTGTACCGTTACAAGTGCGAAACTGCTATAATGTGATATTCTCGGTAAAGCGCATGCAAGCATCGTGAAACCTTAAAGAACGATGTCATTTAGCGAGATACAGCGTTCTGTACTGCAATAAGTTGGTGAAAAACTGTGAGGTTATGCAAATATCGTAATTGTGAACGAAACAGTGTAATAGAGCGTTTTTCAATACAAGTACCAATGTTAGGTTAGGTTAAGATATGAACCGTCGTAAAACCGCATTAAACAATGTCACTTAGTGAGATGCAGTGTTTTTCACCATTACAAGTCGGGAACTGCGATATCTAATGTGAAAGCGCTTGCAAACGTCGTTAGGTTAGCTTAGGTTAGGTTAGGTTAGGTTAGGTTAGGTTACGTTAGGTTAGGTTTGGTTAGGTTAGGTTAGGTTAGGTTAGGTTAGGTTAGGCTAGGTTGGGTTAGGGTAGGTTAGGTTAGGTTAGGTTAAGATATGAACCGCGCTAAAACCGCATTAAACAATGTCACTTAGTGAGATGCAGTGTTTTTCACCTTTACAAGTTGGGAACTGCGATATCTAATGTGAAAGCGCTTGAAACCGTTGTAATGTTGTAGAAAGCAATGTAAAGTAGCGAGTAAAACGTTTTCTAACGATAGAAGTGCGAAGGTTATGATAGGTTGAGTTATGTTAGTTTAAGCTAGGTAGCGTCGTGAAACCACCAAAAACGACGTCATCTAACGAGATAGTGTTGTTTTATTGCGAGTACGAAACTGCGATAGGTCAAATGTTGTGAAAGCACACAAAACGGCATGAACAAGCCAAATACTGCGTGTTGTACCGTTACAAGTGCGAAACTGCGATGTTGTGACATTCTCGGTAAAGTGCATGCAAGTATCGTGAAACCTTAAGAACGATGTCATTTAGCGAGATACAGCGTTCTGTACTGTAATAAGTTGGTGAGAAACTGTGAGGTCAAGCAAATATCGTAATTGTGAACGAAACAGTGTAATTGAGCGTCTTTAAATACAAGTGCGAATGTTAGGTTAGGTTGAGATATCAACCGTCGTAAAACCGCATTAAACAATGTCACTTAGTGAGATGCAGTGTTTTTCACCTGTACAACTTGGGAACTGCGATATCTAATGTGAAAGCGCTTAAAACCGTCGTTATGTTGTAGAAAGCAATGTAAAGTAGCGAGTAAAACGTTTTCTAACGATAGAAAAGCGAAGGTTATGTTAGGTTGAGTTATGTTAGTTTAAGCTAGGTAGCGTCGTGAAACTACCAAAAACGACGTCATCTAACGAGATAGTGTTGTTTTATAGCGAGTATTAAACTGCGATAGGTGAAATGTTGTGAAAGCACACAAAACGGCATGAACAAGCCAAATACTGCGTGTTCTACCGTTACAAGTGCGAAACTGCTATGTTGTGACATTCTCGGTAAAGCGCATGCAAGTATCGTGAAACCTTAAAGAACGATGTCATTTAGCGAGATACAGCGTTCTGTACTGCAATAAGTTGGTGAAAAACTGTGAGGTTATGCAAATATCGTAATATTGAACAAAACAGTGTAATAGAGCGTTTTTAGATACAAGTGCGAATGTTAGGTTAGGTTAAGATATGAACCGTCGTAAAACCGCATTAAACAATGTCAATTACTGAGATGCAGTGTTTTTCACCATTAAAAGTGGGGAACTGCGATATTTAATGTGAAAGCGCTTGCAACCGTCGTTAGGTTAGGTTAGGTTAGGTTTGGTTAGGTTAGGTTAGGTTAGATTAGGTTAGGTTGGGTTGAGTTGGGTTAGGTTAGGTTAGGTTAGGTTAGGTTGGGTTAGGTTAGGTTAGGTTAGGTTAGGTTACGTTAGGTTAGGTTAGGTTACGTTAGGTTAGGTTAGGGTAGGTTACGTTAGGTTAGGTTAGGTTAGGTAAGGATAATTTGGTTAGGTTAGGTTAGGTTAGGTTGCGTTGGGTGTTGTTGGGTTGGTTTGGGTTGGGTTAGGTTGGGTTAGGTTAGGTTAGGTTACGTTAGGTTAGGTTAGGTTAGGTTAGGTTACGTTAGGTTATGTTAGGTTAGGTTAGGTTAGGTTAGGTTAGGTTAGGTCAGGTAAGGTTAGGTTACGTTAGAATAGGTTAGGTTAGGTTAGGTTACGTTAGGTTAGGTTAAGTTAGGTTAGGTTAGGTTTGGTTAGGTTAGGTTAGGTTAGCTTAGGTTAGGTTAGGTTGGGTTGGGTTGGGTTAGGTTGGGTTAGGTTAGGTTAGGTTAGGTTAGGTTGGGTTAGGTTAGTTTAGGTTAGGTTAGGTTAGGTTAGGTTGGGTTGGGTTGGGTTAGGTTAGGTTAGGTTAGGTAAGGTTAGGTTAGGTTAGGTTAGGTTAAGGTATGAACCGTCGTAAAACCGCATTAAACAATGTCACTTAGTGAGATGCAGTGTTTTTCACCTTTACAAGTTGGGAACTGTGATATCTAATGTGAAAGCGCTTGAAACCGTCGTAATGTTGTAGAAAGCAATGTAAAGTAGCGAGTAAAACGTTTTCTAACGATAGAAGTGCGAAGGTCATGTTAGGTTGAGTTATGTTAGTTTAAGCTAGGTAGCGTCGTGAAACTACCAAAAACAACGTCATCTAACGAGATAGTGTTGTTTTATTGCGAGTACGAAACTGCGATAGGTGAAATGTTGTGAAAGCACACAAAACGGCATGAACAAGCCAAATACTGCGTGTTGTACCGTTACAAGTGCGAAACTGCTATGTTGTGATATTCTCGTTAAAGCGCATGGAAGCATCGTGAAACCTTAAAAAACGTTGTCATTTAGCGAGATACAGCGTTCTGTACTGCAATAAGTTGGTGAAAAACTGTGAGGTTATGCAAATATCCTAATTGTGAACTAAACAGTGTAATAGAGCGTTTTTTAATACAAGTGCGAATGTTAGGTTAGGTTAAGATATGAACCGTCGTAAAACCGCATTAATCAATGTCACTTAGTGAGATGCAGTGTTTTTCACCATTACAAGTCGGGAACTGCGATATCTAATGTGAAAGCGCTTGCAAACGTCGTTAGGTTAGGTTAGGTTAGGTTAGGTTAGGTTAGGTTAGGTTAGGTTAGGTTAGGTTTGGTTAGGTTAGGTTAGGTTAGGTTAGGGTATGTTAGGTAAGGTTTGGTTAGGTTAGGTTAGGTTAGGTTGGTTTAGGTAAGGTTAGGTTAGGTTAAGATATGAACCGCGCTAAAACCGCATTAAACAATGTCACTTAGTGAGATGCTGTGTTTTTCACCATTACAAGTCGGGAACTGCGATATCTAATGTGAAAGCGCATGAAACCGTCGTAATCTTGTAGAAAACATTGTAAAGTAGCGAATAAAACGTTTTCTAACCATAGAAGTGCGAAGGTTCGGTTAGTTTGAGTTATGTTAGTTTAAGCTAGGTAACGTCGTGAAACCACCAAAAACGACGTCATCTAACAAGATAGTGTTGTTTTAATGCGAGTACGAAACTGCGATAGGTAAAATGTTGTGAAAGCACACAAAACGGCATGAACAAGCCAAATACTGCGTGTTGTACCGTTACAAGTGCGAAACTGCTATGTTGTGACATTCTCGGTAAAGCGCATGCAAGTATCGTGAAACCTTAAAGAACGATGTCATTTAGCGAGATACAGCGTTCTGTACTGTAATAAGTTGGTGAGAAACTGTGAGGTCAAGCAAATATCGTAATTGTGAACGAAACAGTGTGAGCGTCTTTAGATACAAGTGCGAATGTTAGGTTAGGTTGACATATCAACCGTCGTAAAACCGCATTAAACAATGTCACTTAGTGAGATGTAGTGTTTTTCAACATTACAAGTTGGGAACTGCGATATCTAATGTGAAAGCGCTTGCAAACGTCGTTAGGTTAGGTTAGGTTAGGTTAGGTTACGTTAGGTTAGGTTTGGTTAGGTTAGGTTAGGTTAGGTTATGTTAGGTTAGGTTGGGTTAGGTTAGGTTAGGTTACGTTAGGTTAAGGTATGAACCGTCGTAAAACCGCAATAAACAATGTCACTTAGTGAGATGCAGTGTTTTTCACCTTTACAAGTTGGGAACTGCGATATCTAATGTGAAAGCGCTTGAAACCGTCGTAATGTTGTAGAAAGCAATGTAAAGTAGCGAGTAAAACGTTTTCTAACGATAGAAGTGCGAAGGTTAGGTTAGGTTAGGTTAGTTTAAGCTAGGTAGCGTCGTGAAACTACCAAAAACGACGTCATCTAACGAGATAGTGTTGTTTTACTGCGAGTATTAAACTGCGATAGGTGAAATGTTGTGAATGCACACAAAACGGCATGAACAAGCCAAATACTGCGTGTTCTACCGTTACAAGTGCGAAACTGCTATATTGTGATATTGTCGTTAAAGCGCATGTAAGCATCGTGAAACCTTAAAGAACAATGTCATTTAGCGAGATACAGCGTTCTGTACTGCAATAAGTTGGTGAAAAACTGTGAGGTTATGCAAATATCGTAATTGTGAACGAAACAGTGTAATAGAGCGTTTTTCAATACAAGTACGAATGTTAGGTTAGGTTAAGATATGAACCGTCGTAAAACCGCATTAAACAATGTCACTTAGTGAGATGCAGTGTTTTTCACCATTACAAGTTGGGAACTGCGATATCTAATGTGAAAGCGCTTGCAAACGTCGTTAGGTTAGGTTAGGTTAGGTTAGGTTAGGTTACGTTAGGATAGGTTTGGTTAGGTTAGGTTAGGTTAGGTTAGGTTATGTTAGGTTAGGTTGGGTTAGGTTAGGTTAGGTTACGTTAGGTTAAGGTATGAACCGTCGTAAAACCGCAATAAACAATGTCACTTAGTGAGATGCAGTGTTTTTCACCTTTACAAGTTGGGAACTGCGATATCTAATGTGAAAGCGCTTGAAACCGTCGTAATGTTGTAGAAAGCAATGTAAAGTAGCGAGTAAAACGTTTTCTAACGATAGAAGTGCGAAGGTTATGTTAGGTTGAGTTATGTTAGTTTAAGCTAGGTATCGTCGTGAAACCACCAAAAACGACGTCATTTAACGAGATAGTGTTGTTTTATTGCGAGTACGAAACTGCGATAGGTAAAATGTTGTGAAAGCACACAAAACGGCATGAACAAGCCAAATACTGCGTGTTGTACCGTTACAAGTGCGAAAGTGCTATGTTGTGACATTCTCGGTAAAGCGCATGCAAGTATCGTGAAACCTTAAAGAACGATGTCATTTAGCGAGATACAGCGTTCTGTACTGTAATAAGTTGGTGAGAAACTGTGAGGTCAAGCAAATACCGTAATTGTGAACGAAACAGTGTAATTGAGCGTCTTTAGATACAAGTGCGAATGTTAGGTTAGGTTGACATATCAACCGTCGTAAAACCGCATTAAACAATGTCACTTAGTGAGATGTAGTGTTTTTCAACATTACAAGTCGGGAACTACGATATCTAATGTGAAAGCGCATGAAACCGTCGTAATCTTGTAGAAAACATTGTAAAGTGGCGAGTAAAACGTTTTCTAACGATAGAAGTGCGAAGGTTAGGTTAGGTTAGGTTAGTTTAAGCTAGGTAGCGTCGTGAAACTACCAAAAACGACGTCATCTAACGAGATAGTGTTGTTTTATAGCTAGTATTAAACTGCGATAGGTGAAATGTTGTGAAAGCACACAAAACGGCATGAACAAGCCAAATACTGCGTGTTGTACCGTTACAAGTGCGAAACTGCTATGTTGTGATATTCTCGTTAAAGCGCATGGAAGCATCGTGAAACCTTAAAGAACGTTGTCATTTAGCGAGATACAGCGTTCTGTACTGCAATAAGTTGGTGAAAAACTGTGAGGTTATGCAAATATCGTAATTGTGAACGAAACAGTGTAATAGAGCGTTTTTCAATACAAGTACGAATGTTAGGTTAGGTTAAGATATGAACCGTCGTAAAACCGCATTAAACAATGTCACTTAGTGAGATGCAGTGTTTTTCACCATTACAAGTTGGGAACTGCGATATCTAATGTGAAAGCGCTTGCAAACGTCGTTAGGTTAGGTTAGGTTAGGTTAGGTTAGGTTACGTTAGGTTAGGTTTGGTTAGGTTAGGTTAGGTTAGGTTATGTTAGGTTAGGTTGGGTTAGGTTAGGTTAGGTTACGTTAGGTTAAGGTATGAACCGTCGTAAAACCGCAATAAACAATGTCACTTAGTGAGATGCAGTGTTTTTCACCTTTACAAGTTGGGAACTGCGATATCTAATGTGAAAGCGCTTGAAACCGTCGTAATGTTGTAGAAAGCAATGTAAAGTAGCGAGTAAAACGTTTTCTAACGATAGAAGTGCGAAGGTTATGTTAGGTTGAGTTATGTTAGTTTAAGCTAGGTATCGTCGTGAAACCACCAAAAACGACGTCATCTAACGAGATAGTGTTGTTTTATTGCGAGTACGAAACTGCGATAGGTAAAATGTTGTGAAAGCACACAAAACGGCATGAACAAGCCAAATACTGCGTGTTGTACCGTTACAAGTGCGAAAGTGCTATGTTGTGACATTCTCGGTAAAGCGCATGCAAGTATCGTGAAACCTTAAAGAACGATGTCATTTAGCGAGATACAGCGTTCTGTACTGTAATAAGTTGGTGAGAAACTGTGAGGTCAAGCAAATATCGTAATTGTGAACGAAACAGTGTAATTGAGCGTCTTTAGATACAAGTGCGAATGTTAGGTTAGGTTGACATATCAACCGTCGTAAAACCGCATTAAACAATGTCACTTAGTGAGATGTAGTGTTTTTCAACATTACAAGTCGGGAACTACGATATCTAATGTGAAAGCGCATGAAACCGTCGTAATCTTGTAGAACACATTGTAAAGTGGCGAGTAAAACGTTTTCTAACGATAGAAGTGCGAAGGTTAGGTTAGGTTAGGTTAGTTTAAGCTAGGTAGCGTCGTGAAACTACCAAAAACGACGTCATCTAACGAGATAGTGTTGTTTTATAGCTAGTATTAAACTGCGATAGGTGAAATGTTGTGAAAGCACACAAAACGGCATGAACAAGCCAAATACTGCGTGTTCTACCGTTACAAGTGCGAAACTGCTATATTGTGATATTCTCGTTAAAGCGCATGCAAGCATCGTGAAACCTTAAAGAACAATGTCATTTAGCGAGATACAGCGTTCTGTACTGCAAGAAGTTGGTGAAAAACTGTGAGGTTATGCAAATATCGTAATTGTGAACAAAACAGTGTAATAGAGCGTTTTTAGATACAAGTGCGAATGTTAGGTTAGGTTAAGATATGAACCGTCGTAAAACCGCATTAAACAATGTCCATTACTGAGATGCAGTGTTTTTGACCATTAAAAGTGGGGAACTGCGATATTTAATGTGAAAGCGCTTGCAACCGTCGTTAGGTTAGGTTAGGTTAGGTTAGGTTAGTTTTGGTTAGGTTAGGTTAGGTTAGGTTAGGTTAGATTAGGTTAGGTTGGGTTGAGTTGGGTTAGGTTAGGTTAGGTTAGGTTAGGTTGGGTTAGGTTAGGTTAGGTTAGGTTACGTTTGGTTAGGTTAGGTTAGGTTAGGTTACGTTAGGTTAGGTTAGGTTAGGTTTGGTTAGGTTAGGTTAGGTTAGGTTAGGTTTGGGTATGTTAGGTACGGTTTGGTTAGGTTAGGTTAGGTTAGGTTGGTTTAGGTAAGGTTAGGTTAGGTTAAGATATGAACCGCGCTAAAACCGCATTAAACAATGTCACTTAGTGATATGCTGTGTTTTTCACCATTACAAGTCGGCAACTGCGATATCTAATGTGAAAGCGCATGAAACCGTCGTAATCTCGTAGAAAACATTGTAAAGTAGCGAATAAAACGTTTTCTAACGATAGAAGTGCGAAGGTTCGGTTAGTTTGAGCTAGGTAGCGTCGTGAAACCACCAAAAACGATGTCATCTAACGAGATAGTGTTGTTTTATTGCGAGTACGAAACTGCGATAGGTGAAATATTGGGAAAGCACACAAAATGGCATGAACTAGCCAGATACTGCGTCTTGTGCCGTTACAAGTGCGAAACTGCTTTATTGTGATATTCTCGTTAAAGCGCATGCAAGTATTGTGAAACCTTAAAGAACGATGTCATTTAGCGAGATACAGCGTTCTGTACTGTAATAAGTTGGTGAGAAACTGTGAGGTCAAGCAAATATCGTAATTGTGAACAAACAGTGTAATTGAGCGTATTTAGATACAAGTGCGAATGTTAGGTTAGGTGGAGATATCAACCGTCGTAAAACCGCATTAAACAATGTCACTTAGTGAGATGTAGTGTTTTTCAACATTACAAGTCGGGAACTACGATATCTAATGTGAAAGCGCATGAAACCGTCGTAATCTTGTAGAAAACATTATAAAGTTGCGAGTAAAACGGTTTCTAACGATAGAAGTGCGAAGGTTAGCTTGAGTTATGTTAGTTTAAGCTATGTAGCGTCGTGAGACCACCAAAAAGGACGTCATCTAACGAGATAGTGTTGTTTTATTGCATGTACGAAACTGCAATAGGTGAAATGTTGTGAAAGTACACAAAACGGCTTGAACAAGCCAGATACTGCGTGTTGTACCGTTACAAGTGCGAAACTGCTATAATGTGATATTCTCGTTAAAGCGCATGCAAGCATCGTGAAACCTTAAAGAACGATGTCATTTAGCGAGATACAGCGTTCTGTACTGCAATAAGTTGGTGAAAAACTGTGAGGTTATGCAAATATCGTAATTGTGAACGAAACAGTGTAATAGAGCGTTTTTCAATACAAGTACCAATGTTAGGTTAGGTTAAGATATGAACCGTCGTAAAACCGCATTAAACAATGTCACTTAGTGAGATGCAGTGTTTTTCACCATTACAAGTCGGGAACTGCGATATCTAATGTGAAAGCGCTTGCAAACGTCGTTAGGTTAGGTTAGGTTAGGTTACGTTAGGTTAGGTTTGGTTAGGTTAGGTTAGGTTAGGTTATGCTAGGTTAGGTTGGGTTAGGTTAGGTTAGGTTAGGTTAGGTTAAGATATGAACCGCGCTAAAACCGCAATAAACAATGTCACTTAGTGAGATGCAGTGTTTTTCACCTGTACAACTTGGGAACTGCGATATCTAATGTGAAAGCGCTTAAAACCGTCGTAATGTTGTAGAAAGCAATGTAAAGTAGCGAGTAAAACGTTTTCTAGCGATAGAAAAGCGAAGGTTATGTTAGGTTGAGTTATGTTAGTTTAAGCTAGGTAGCGTCGTGAAACTACCAAAAAGGACGTCATCTAACGAGATAGTGTTGTTTTATAGCGAGTATTAAACTGCGATAGGTGAAATGTTGTGAAAGCACACAAAACGGCATGAACAAGCCAAATACTGCGTGTTCTACCGTTACAAGTGCGAAACTGCTATGTTGTGACATTCTCGGTAAAGCGCATGCAAGTATCGTGAAACCTTAAAAAACGATGTCATTTAGCGAGATACAGCGTTCTGTACTGCAATAAGTTGGTGAAAAACTGTGAGGTTATGCAAATATCGTAATATTGAACAAAACAGTGTAATAGAGCGTTTTTAGATACAAGTGCGAATGTTAGGTTAGGTTAAGATATGAACCGTCGTAAAACCGCATTAAACAATGTCAATTACTGAGATGCAGTGTTTTTCACCATTAAAAGTGGGGAACTGCGATATTTAATGTGAAAGCGCTTGCAACCGTCGTTAGGTTAGGTTAGGTTAGGTTTGGTTAGGTTAGGTTAGGTTAGGTTAGATTAGGTTAGGTTGGGTTGAGTTGGGTTAGGTTAGGTTACGTTAGGTTAGGTTGGGTTAGGTTAGGTTAGGTTAGGTTAGGTTACGTTAGGTTAGGTTAGGTTACGTTAGGTTAGGTTAGGGTAGGTTACGTTAGGTTAGGTTAGGTTAGGTAAGGATAATTTGGTTAGGTTAGGTTAGGTTAGGTTAGGTTGCGTTGGGTGTTGTTGGGTTGGGTTGGGTTGGGTTAGGTTAGGTTAGGTTAGGTAAGGTTAGGTTAGGTTAGGTTAGGTTAGGTTAAGGTATGAACCGTCGTAAAACCGCATTAAACAATGTCACTTAGTGAGATGCAGTGTTTTTCACTTTTACAAGTTGGGAACTGTGATATCTAATGTGAAAGCGCTTGAAACCGTCGTAATGTTGTAGAAAGCAATGTAAAGTAGCGAGTAAAACGTTTTCTAACGATAGAAGTGCGAAGGTCATGTTAGGTTGAGTTATGTTAGTTTAAGCTAGGTAGCGTCGTGAAACTACCAAAAACAACGTCATCTAACGAGATAGTGTTGTTTTATTGCGAGTACGAAACTGCGATAGGTGAAATGTTGTGAAAGCACACAAAACGGCATGAACAAGCCAAATACTGCGTGTTGTACCGTTACAAGTGCGAAACTGCTATGTTGTGATATTCTCGTTAAAGCGCATGGAAGCATCGTGAAACCTTAAAGAACGTTGTCATTTAGCGAGATACAGCGTTCTGTACTGCAATAAGTTGGTGAAAAACTGTGAGGTTATGCAAATATCCTAATTGTGAACTAAACAGTGTAATAGAGCGTTTTTTAATACAAGTGCGAATGTTAGGTTAGGTTAAGATATGAACCGTCGTAAAACCGCATTAATCAATGTCACTTAGTGAGATGCAGTGTTTTTCACCATTACAAGTTGGGAACTGCGATATCTAATGTGAAAGCGCTTGCAAACGTCGTTAGGTTAGGTTAGGTTAGGTTAGGTTACGTTAGGTTAGGTTAGGTTAGGTTTGGTTAGGTTAGGTTAGGTTAGGTTAGGTTAGGGTATGTTAGGTAAGGTTTGGTTAGGTTAGGTTAGGTTAGGTTGGTTTAGGTAAGGTTAGGTTAGGTTAAGATATGAACCGCGCTAAAACCGCATTAAACAATGTCACTTAGTGAGATGCTGTGTTTTTCACCATTACAAGTCGGGAACTGCGATATCTAATGTGAAAGCGCATGAAACCGTCGTAATCTTGTAGAAAACATTGTAAAGTAGCGAATAAAACGTTTTCTAACCATAGAAGTGCGAAGGTTCGGTTAGTTTGAGTTATGTTAGTTTAAGCTAGGTAGCGTCGTGAAACCACCAAAAACGACGTCATCTAACAAGATAGTGTTGTTTTAATGCGAGTACGAAACTGCGATAGGTAAAATGTTGTGAAAGCACACAAAACGGCATGAACAAGCCAAATACTGCGTGTTGTACCGTTACAAGTGCGAAACTGCTATGTTGTGACATTCTCGGTAAAGCGCATGCAAGTATCGTGAAACCTTAAAGAACGATGTCATTTAGCGAGATACAGCGTTCTGTACTGTAATAAGTTGGTGAGAAACTGTGAGGTCAAGCAAATATCGTAATTGTGAACGAAACAGTGTGAGCGTCTTTAGATACAAGTGCGAATGTTAGGTTAGGTTGACATATCAACCGTCGTAAAACCGCATTAAACAATGTCACTTAGTGAGATGCAGTGTTTTTCACCATTACAAGTTGGGAACTGCGATATCTAATGTGAAAGCGCTTGCAAACGTCGTTAGGTTAGGTTAGGTTAGGTTAGGTTAGGTTACGTTAGGTTAGGTTTGGTTAGGTTAGGTTAGGTTAGGTTATGTTAGGTTAGGTTGGGTTAGGTTAGGTTAGGTTACGTTAGGTTAAGGTATGAACCGTCGTAAAACCGCAAAAAACAATGTCACTTAGTGAGATGCAGTGTTTTTCACCTTTACAAGTTGGGAACTGCGATATCTAATGTGAAAGCGCTTGAAACCGTCGTAATGTTGTAGAAAGCAATGTAAAGTAGCGAGTAAAACGTTTTCTAACGATAGAAGTGCGAAGGTTAGGTTAGGTTAGGTTAGTTTAAGCTAGGTAGCGTCGTGAAACTACCAAAAACGACGTCATCTAACGAGATAGTGTTGTTTTACTGCGAGTATTAAACTGCGATAGGTGAAATGTTGTGAATGCACACAAAACGGCATGAACAAGCCAAATACTGCGTGTTCTACCGTTACAAGTGCGAAACTGCTATATTGTGATATTGTCGTTAAAGCGCATGTAAGCATCGTGAAACCTTAAAGAACAATGTCATTTAGCGAGATACAGCGTTCTGTACTGCAATAAGTTGGTGAAAAACTGTGAGGTTATGCAAATATCGTAATTGTGAACGAAACAGTGTAATAGAGCGTTTTTCAATACAAGTACGAATGTTAGGTTAGGTTAAGATATGAACCGCCGTAAAACCGCATTAAACAATGTCACTTAGTGAGATGCAGTGTTTTTCACCATTACAAGTTGGGAACTGCGATATCTAATGTGAAAGCGCTTGCAAACGTCGTTAGGTTAGGTTAGGTTAGGTTAGGTTAGGTTACGTTAGGTTAGGTTTGGTTAGGTTAGGTTAGGTTAGGTTATGTTAGGTTAGGTTGGGTTAGGTTAGGTTAGGTTACGTTAGGTTAAGGTATGAACCGTCGTAAAACCGCAATAAACAATGTCACTTAGTGAGATGCAGTGTTTTTCACCTTTACAAGTTGGGAACTGCGATATCTAATGTGAAAGCGCTTGAAACCGTCGTAATGTTGTAGAAAGCAATGTAAAGTAGCGAGTAAAACGTTTTCTAACGATAGAAGTGCGAAGGTTATGTTAGGTTGAGTTATGTTAGTTTAAGCTAGGTATCGTCGTGAAACCACCAAAAACGACGTCATCTAACGAGATAGTGTTGTTTTATTGCGAGTACGAAACTGCGATAGGTAAAATGTTGTGAAAGCACACAAAACGGCATGAACAAGCCAAATACTGCGTGTTGTACCGTTACAAGTGCGAAAGTGCTATGTTGTGACATTCTCGGTAAAGCGCATGCAAGTATCGTGAAACCTTAAAGAACGATGTCATTTAGCGAGATACAGCGTTCTGTACTGTAATAAGTTGGTGAGAAACTGTGAGGTCAAGCAAATATCGTAATTGTGAACGAAACAGTGTAATTGAGCGTCTTTAGATACAAGTGCGAATGTTAGGTTAGGTTGACATATCAACCGTCGTAAAACCGCATTAAACAATGTCACTTAGTGAGATGTAGTGTTTTTCAACATTACAAGTCGGGAACTACAATATCTAATGTGAAAGCGCATGAAACCGTCGTAATCTTGTAGAAAACATTGTAAACTGGCGAGTAAAACGTTTTCTAACGATAGAAGTGCGAAGGTTAGGTTAGGTTAGGTTAGTTTAAGCTAGGTAGCGTCGTGAAACTACCAAAAACGACGTCATCTAACGAGATAGTGTTGTTTTATAGCTAGTATTAAACTGCGATAGGTGAAATGTTGTGAAAGCACACAAAACGGCATGAACAAGCCAAATACTGCGTGTTCTACCGTTACAAGTGCGAAACTGCTATATTGTGATATTCTCGTTAAAGCGCATGCAAGCATCGTGAAACCTTAAAGAACAATGTCATTTAGCGAGATACAGCGTTCTGTACTGCAATAAGTTGGTGAAAAACTGTGAGGTTATGCAAATATCGTAATTGTGAACAAAACAGTGTAATAGAGCGTTTTTAGATACAAGTGCGAATGTTAGGTTAGGTTAAGATATGAACCGTCGTAAAACCGCATTAAACAATGTCCATTACTGAGATGCAGTGTTTTTCACCATTAAAAGTGGGGAACTGCGATATTTAATGTGAAAGCGCTTGCAACCGTCGTTAGGTTAGGTTAGGTTAGGTTAGGTTAGTTTTGGTTAGGTTAGGTTAGGTTAGGTTAGGTTAGATTAGGTTAGGTTTGGTTGAGTTGGGTTAGGTTAGGTTAGGTTAGGTTAGGTTGGGTTAGGTTAGGTTAGGTTAGGTTAGGTTACGTTTGGTTAGGTTAGGTTAGGTTAGGTTAGGTTACGTTAGGTTAGGTTAGGTTAGGTTTGGTTAGGTTAGGTTAGGTTAGGTTAGGTTAGGGTATCTTAGGTACGGTTTGGTTAGGTTAGGTTAGGTTAGGTTGGTTTAGGTAAGGTTAGGTTAGGTTAAGATATGAACCGCGCTAAAACCGCATTAAACAATGTCACTTAGTGAGATGCTGTGTTTTTCACCATTACAAGTCGGCAACTGCGATATCTAATGTGAAAGCGCAGGAAACCGTCGTAATCTCGTAGAAAACATTGTAAAGTAGCGAATAAAACGTTTTCTAACGATAGAAGTGCGAAGGTTCGGTTAGTTTGAGCTAGGTAGCGTCGTGAAACCACCAAAAACGATGTCATCTAACGAGATAGTGTTGTTTTATTGCGAGTACGAAACTGCGATAGGTGAAATATTGGGAAAGCACACAAAATGGCATGAACTAGCCAGATACTGCGTCTTGTGCCGTTACAAGTGCGAAACTGCTTTATTGTGATATTCTCGTTAAAGCGCATGCAAGTATTGTGAAACCTTAAAGAACGATGTCATTTAGCGAGATACAGCGTTCTGTACTGTAATAAGTTGGTGAGAAACTGTGAGGTCAAGCAAATATCGTAATTGTGAACGAAACAGTGTAATTGAGCGTCTTTAGATACAAGTGCGAATGTTAGGTTAGGTTGACATATCAACCTTCGTAAAACCGCATTAAACAATGTCACTTAGTGAGATGTAGTGTTTTTCAACATTACAAGTCGGGAACTACGATATCTAATGTGAAAGCGCATGAAACCGTCGTAATCTTGTAGAAAACGTTGTAAAGTGGCGAGTAAAACGTTTTCTAACGATAGAAGTGCGAAGGTTAGGTTAGGTTAGGTTAGTTTAAGCTAGGTAGCGTCGTGAAACTACCAAAAACAACGTCATCTAACGAGATAGTGTTGTTTTATTGCGAGTACGAAACTGCGATAGGTGAAATGTTGTGAAAGCACACAAAACGGCATGAACAAGCCAAATGCTGCGTGTTGTACCGTTACAAGTGCGAAACTGCTATGTTGTGATATTCTCGTTAAAGCGCATGGAAGCATCGTGAAACCTTAAAGAACGTTGTCATTTAGCGAGATACAGCGTTCTGTACTGCAATAAGTTGGTGAAAAACTGTGAGGTTATGCAAATATCCTAATTGTGAACTAAACAGTGTAATAGAGCGTTTTTTAATACAAGTGCGAATGTTAGGTTAGGTTAAGATATGAACCGTCGTAAAACCGCATTAATCAATGTCACTTAGTGAGATGCAGTGTTTTTCACCATTACAAGTCGGGAACTGCGATATCTAATGTGAAAGCGCTTGCAAACGTCGTTAGGTTAGGTTAGGTTAGGTTAGGTTACGTTAGGTTAGGTTAGGTTAGGTTTGGTTAGGTTAGGTTAGGTTAGGTTAGGTTAGGGTATGTTAGGTAAGGTTTGGTTAGGTTAGGTTAGGTTAGGTTGGTTTAGGTAAGGTTAGGTTAGGTTAAGATATGAACCGCGCTAAAACCGCATTAAACAATGTCACTTAGTGAGATGCTGTGTTTTTCACCATTACAAGTCGGGAACTGCGATATCTAATGTGAAAGCGCATGAAACCGTCGTAATCTTGTAGAAAACATTGTAAAGTAGCGAATAAAACGTTTTCTAACCATAGAAGTGCGAAGGTTCGGTTAGTTTGAGTTATGTTAGTTTAAGCTAGGTAGCGTCGTGAAACCACCAAAAACGACGTCATCTAACAAGATAGTGTTGTTTTAATGCGAGTACGAAACTGCGATAGGTAAAATGTTGTGAAAGCACACAAAACGGCATGAACAAGCCAAATACTGCGTGTTGTACCGTTACAAGTGCGAAACTGCTATGTTGTGACATTCTCGGTAAAGCGCATGCAAGTATCGTGAAACCTTAAAGAACGATGTCATTTAGCGAGATACAGCGTTCTGTACTGTAATAAGTTGGTGAGAAACTGTGAGGTCAAGCAAATATCGTAATTGTGAACGAAACAGTGTGAGCGTCTTTAGATACAAGTGCGAATGTTAGGTTAGGTTGACATATCAACCGTCGTAAAACCGCATTAAACAATGTCACTTAGTGAGATGCAGTGTTTTTCACCATTACAAGTTGGGAACTGCGATATCTAATGTGAAAGCGCTTGCAAACGTCGTTAGGTTAGGTTAGGTTAGGTTAGGTTAGGTTACGTTAGGTTAGGTTTGGTTAGGTTAGGTTAGGTTAGGTTAGGTTAGGTTATGTTAGGTTAGGTTGGGTTAGGTTAGGTTAGGTTACGTTAGGTTAAGGTATGAACCGTCGTAAAACCGCAATAAACAATGTCACTTAGTGAGATGCAGTGTTTTTCACCTTTACAAGTTGGGAACTGCGATATCTAATGTGAAAGCGCTTGAAACCGTCGTAATGTTGTAGAAAGCAATGTAAAGTAGCGAGTAAAACGTTTTCTAACGATAGAAGTGCGAAGGTTAGGTTAGGTTAGGTTAGTTTAAGCTAGGTAGCGTCGTGAAACTACCAAAAACGACGTCATCTAACGAGATAGTGTTGTTTTACTGCGAGTATTAAACTGCGATAGGTGAAATGTTGTGAATGCACACAAAACGGCATGAACAAGCCAAATACTGCGTGTTCTACCGTTACAAGTGCGAAACTGCTATATTGTGATATTGTCGTTAAAGCGCATGTAAGCATCGTGAAACCTTAAAGAACAATGTCATTTAGCGAGATACAGCGTTCTGTACTGCAATAAGTTGGTGAAAAACTGTGAGGTTATGCAAATATCGTAATTGTGAACGAAACAGTGTAATAGAGCGTTTTTCAATACAAGTACGAATGTTAGGTTAGGTTAAGATATGAACCGTCGTAAAACCGCATTAAACAATGTCACTTAGTGAGATGCAGTGTTTTTCACCATTACAAGTTGGGAACTGCGATATCTAATGTGAAAGCGCTTGCAAACGTCGTTAGGTTAGGTTAGGTTAGGTTAGGTTAGGTTACGTTAGGTTAGGTTTGGTTAGGTTAGGTTAGGTTAGGTTATGTTAGGTTAGGTTGGGTTAGGTTAGGTTAGGTTACGTTAGGTTAAGGTATGAACCGTCGTAAAACCGCAATAAACAATGTCACTTAGTGAGATGCAGTGTTTTTCACCATTACAAGTTGGGAACTGCGATATCTAATGTGAAAGCGCTTGAAACCGTCGTAATGTTGTAGAAAGCAATGTAAAGTAGCGAGTAAAACGTTTTCTAACGATAGAAGTGCGAAGGTTATGTTAGGTTGAGTTATGTTAGTTTAAGCTAGGTATCGTCGTGAAACCACCAAAAACGACGTCATCTAACGAGATAGTGTTGTTTTATTGCGAGTACGAAACTGCGATAGGTAAAATGTTGTGAAAGCACACAAAACGGCATGAACAAGCCAAATACTGCGTGTTGTACCGTTACAAGTGCGAAAGTGCTATGTTGTGACATTCTCGGTAAAGCGCATGCAAGTATCGTGAAACCTTAAAGAACGATGTCATTTAGCGAGATACAGCGTTCTGTACTGTAATAAGTTGGTGAGAAACTGTGAGGTCAAGCAAATATCGTAATTGTGAACGAAACAGTGTAATTGAGCGTCTTTAGATACAAGTGCGAATGTTAGGTTAGGTTGACATATCAACCGTCGTAAAACCGCATTAAACAATGTCACTTAGTGAGATGTAGTGTTTTTCAACATTACAAGTCGGGAACTACAATATCTAATGTGAAAGCGCATGAAACCGTCGTAATCTTGTAGAAAACATTGTAAACTGGCGAGTAAAACGTTTTCTAACGATAGAAGTGCGAAGGTTAGGTTAGGTTAGGTTAGTTTAAGCTAGGTAGCGTCGTGAAACTACCAAAAACGACGTCATCTAACGAGATAGTGTTGTTTTATAGCTAGTATTAAACTGCGATAGGTGAAATGTTGTGAAAGCACACAAAACGGCATGAACAAGCCAAATACTGCGTGTTCTACCGTTACAAGTGCGAAACTGCTATATTGTGATATTCTCGTTAAAGCGCATGCAAGCATCGTGAAACCTTAAAGAACAATGTCATTTAGCGAGATACAGCGTTCTGTACTGCAATAAGTTGGTGAAAAACTGTGAGGTTATGCAAATATCGTAATTGTGAACAAAACAGTGTAATAGAGCGTTTTTAGATACAAGTGCGAATGTTAGGTTAGGTTAAGATATGAACCGTCGTAAAACCACATTAAACAATGTCCATTACTGAGATGCAGTGTTTTTCACCATTAAAAGTGGGGAACTGCGATATTTAATGTGAAAGCGCTTGCAACCGTCGTTAGGTTAGGTTAGGTTAGGTTAGGTTAGTTTTGGTTAGGTTAGGTTAGGTTAGGTTAGGTTAGATTAGGTTAGGTTGGGTTGAGTTGGGTTAGGTTAGGTTAGGTTAGGTTAGGTTACGTTTGGTTAGGTTAGGTTAGGTTAGGTTAGGTTACGTTAGGTTAGGTTAGGTTAGGTTTGGTTAGGTTAGGTTAGGTTAGGTTAGGTTAGGGTATCTTAGGTACGGTTTGGTTAGGTTAGGTTAGGTTAGGTTGGTTTAGGTAAGGTTAGGTTAGGTTAAGATATGAACCGCGCTAAAACCGCATTAAACAATGTCACTTAGTGAGATGCTGTGTTTTTCACCATTACAAGTCGGCAACTGCGATATCTAATGTGAAAGCGCAGGAAACCGTCGTAATCTCGTAGAAAACATTGTAAAGTAGCGAATAAAACGTTTTCTAACGATAGAAGTGCGAAGGTTCGGTTAGTTTGAGCTAGGTAGCGTCGTGAAACCACCAAAAACGATGTCATCTAACGAGATAGTGTTGTTTTATTGCGAGTACGAAACTGCGATAGGTGAAATATTGGGAAAGCACACAAAATGGCATGAACTAGCCAGATACTGCGTCTTGTGCCGTTACAAGTGCGAAACTGCTTTATTGTGATATTCTCGTTAAAGCGCATGCAAGTATTGTGAAACCTTAAAGAACGATGTCATTTAGCGAGATACAGCGTTCTGTACTGTAATAAGTTGGTGAGAAACTGTGAGGTCAAGCAAATATCGTAATTGTGAACGAAACAGTGTAATTGAGCGTCTTTAGATACAAGTGCGAATGTTAGGTTAGGTTGACATATCAACCGTCGTAAAACCGCATTAAACAATGTCACTTAGTGAGATGTAGTGTTTTTCAACATTACAAGTCGGGAACTACGATATCTAAAGTGAAAGCGCATGAAACCGTCGTAATCTTGTAGAAAACATTGTAAAGTTGCGAGTAAAACGTTTTCTAACGATAGAAGTGCGAAGGTTAGGTTAGGTTAGGTTAGTTTAAGCTAGGTAGCGTCATGAAACTACCAAAAACGACGTCATCTAACGAGATAGTGTTGTTTTATTGCGAGTACGAAACTGCGATAGGTGAAATGTTGTGAAAGCACACAAAACGGCATGAACAAGCCAAATACTGCGTGTTGTACCGTTACAAGTGCGAAACTGCTATGTTGTGATATTCTCGTTAAAGCGCATGGAAGCATCGTGAAACCTTAAAGAACGTTGTCATTTAGCGAGATACAGCGTTCTGTACTGCAATAAGTTGGTGAAAAACTGTGAGGTTATGCAAATATCCTAATTGTGAACTAAACAGTGTAATAGAGCGTTTTTTAATACAAGTGCGAATGTTAGGTTAGGTTAAGATATGAACCGTCGTAAAACCGCATTAATCAATGTCACTTAGTGAGATGCAGTGTTTTTCACCATTACAAGTCGGGAACTGCGATATCTAATGTGAAAGCGCTTGCAAACGTCGTTAGGTTAGGTTAGGTTAGGTTAGGTTAGGTTACGTTAGGTTAGGTTAGGTTAGGTTTGGTTAGGTTAGGTTAGGTTAGGTTAGGTTAGGGTATGTTAGGTAAGGTTTGGTTAGGTTAGGTTAGGTTAGGTTGGTTTAGGTAAGGTTAGGTTAGGTTAAGATATGAACCGCGCTAAAACCGCATTAAACAATGTCACTTAGTGAGATGCTGTCTTTTTCACCATTACAAGTTGGGAACTGCGATATCTAATGTGAAAGCGCTTGAAACCGTCGTAATGTTGTAGAAAGCAATGTAAAGTAGCGAGTAAAACGTTTTCTAACGATAGAAGTGCGAAGGTTAGGTTAGGTTAGGTTAGTTTAAGCTAGGTAGCGTCGTGAAACTACCAAAAACGACGTCATCTAACGAGATAGTGTTGTTTTACTGCGAGTATTAAACTGCGATAGGTGAAATGTTGTGAATGCACACAAAACGGCATGAACAAGCCAAATACTGCGTGTTCTACCGTTACAAGTGCGAAACTGCTATATTGTGATATTGTCGTTAAAGCGCATGTAAGCATCGTGAAACCTTAAAGAACAATGTCATTTAGCGAGATACAGCGTTCTGTACTGCAATAAGTTGGTGAAAAACTGTGAGGTTATGCAAATATCGTAATTGTGAACGAAACAGTGTAATAGAGCGTTTTTCAATACAAGTACGAATGTTAGGTTAGGTTAAGATATGAACCGTCGTAAAACCGCATTAAACAATGTCACTTAGTGAGATGCAGTGTTTTTCACCATTACAAGTTGGGAACTGCGATATCTAATGTGAAAGCGCTTGCAAACGTCGTTAGGTTAGGTTAGGTTAGGTTAGGTTAGGTTACGTTAGGTTAGGTTTGGTTAGGTTAGGTTAGGTTAGGTTATGTTAGGTTAGGTTGGGTTAGGTTAGGTTAGGTTACGTTAGGTTAAGGTATGAACCGTCGTAAAACCGCAATAAACAATGTCACTTAGTGAGATGCAGTGTTTTTCACCTTTACAAGTTGGGAACTGCGATATCTAATGTGAAAGCGCTTGAAACCGTCGTAATGTTGTAGAAAGCAATGTAAAGTAGCGAGTAAAACGTTTTCTAACGATAGAAGTGCGAAGGTTATGTTAGGTTGAGTTATGTTAGTTTAAGCTAGGTATCGTCGTGAAACCACCAAAAACGACGTCATCTAACGAGATAGTGTTGTTTTATTGCGAGTACGAAACTGCGATAGGTAAAATGTTGTGAAAGCACACAAAACGGCATGAACAAGCCAAATACTGCGTGTTGTACCGTTACAAGTGCGAAAGTGCTATGTTGTGACATTCTCGGTAAAGCGCATGCAAGTATCGTGAAACCTTAAAGAACGATGTCATTTAGCGAGATACAGCGTTCTGTACTGTAATAAGTTGGTGAGAAACTGTGAGGTCAAGCAAATATCGTAATTGTGAACGAAACAGTGTAATTGAGCGTCTTTAGATACAAGTGCGAATGTTAGGTTAGGTTGACATATCAACCGTCGTAAAACCGCATTAAACAATGTCACTTAGTGAGATGTAGTGTTTTTCAACATTACAAGTTGGGAACTACAATATCTAATGTGAAAGCGCATGAAACCGTCGTAATCTTGTAGAAAACATTGTAAACTGGCGAGTAAAACGTTTTCTAACGATAGAAGTGCGAAGGTTAGGTTAGGTTAGGTTAGTTTAAGCTAGGTAGCGTCGTGAAACTACCAAAAACGACGTCATCTAACGAGATAGTGTTGTTTTATAGCTAGTATTAAACTGCGATAGGTGAAATGTTGTGAAAGCACACAAAACGGCATGAACAAGCCAAATACTGCGTGTTCTACCGTTACAAGTGCGAAACTGCTATATTGTGATATTCTCGTTAAAGCGCATGCAAGCATCGTGAAACCTTAAAGAACAATGTCATTTAGCGAGATACAGCGTTCTGTACTGCAATAAGTTGGTGAAAAACTGTGAGGTTATGCAAATATCGTAATTGTGAACAAAACAGTGTAATAGAGCGTTTTTAGATACAAGTGCGAATGTTAGGTTAGGTTAAGATATGAACCGTCGTAAAACCGCATTAAACAATGTCCATTACTGAGATGCAGTGTTTTTCACCATTAAAAGTGGGGAACTGCGATATTTAATGTGAAAGCGCTTGCAACCGTCGTTAGGTTAGGTTAGGTTAGGTTAGGTTAGTTTTGGTTAGGTTAGGTTAGGTTAGGTTAGGTTAGATTAGGTTAGGTTGGGTTGAGTTGGGTTAGGTTAGGTTAGGTTAGGTTAGGTTGGGTTAGGTTAGGTTAGGTTAGGTTAGGTTACGTTTGGTTAGGTTAGGTTAGGTTAGGTTAGGTTACGTTAGGTTAGGTTAGGTAAGGTTTGGTTAGGTTAGGTTAGGTTAGGTTAGGTTAGGGTATCTTAGGTACGGTTTGGTTAGGTTAGGTTAGGTTAGGTTGGTTTAGGTAAGGTTAGGTTAGGTTAAGATATGAACCGCGCTAAAACCGCATTAAACAATGTCACTTAGTGAGATGCTGTGTTTTTCACCATTACAAGTCGGCAACTGCGATATCTAATGTGAAAGCGCAGGAAACCGTCGTAATCTCGTAGAAAACATTGTAAAGTAGCGAATAAAACGTTTTCTAACGATAGAAGTGCGAAGGTTCGGTTAGTTTGAGCTAGGTAGCGTCGTGAAACCACCAAAAACGATGTAATCTAACGAGATAGTGTTGTTTTATTGCGAGTACGAAACTGCGATAGGTGAAATATTGGGAAAGCACACAAAATGGCATGAACTAGCCAGATACTGCGTCTTGTGCCGTTACAAGTGCGAAACTGCTTTATTGTGATATTCTCGTTAAAGCGCATGCAAGTATTGTGAAACCTTAAAGAACGATGTCATTTAGCGAGATACAGCGTTCTGTACTGTAATAAGTTGGTGAGAAACTGTGAGGTCAAGCAAATATCGTAATTGTGAACGAAACAGTGTAATTGAGCGTCTTTAGATACAAGTGCGAATGTTAGGTTAGGTTGACATATCAACCTTCGTAAAACCGCATTAAACAATGTCACTTAGTGAGATGTAGTGTTTTTCAACATTACAAGTCGGGAACTACGATATCTAATGTGAAAGCGCATGAAACCGTCGTAATCTTGTAGAAAACGTTGTAAAGTGGCGAGTAAAACGTTTTCTAACGATAGAAGTGCGAAGGTTAGGTTAGGTTAGGTTAGTTTAAGCTAGGTAGCGTCGTGAAACTACCAAAAACAACGTCATCTAACGAGATAGTGTTGTTTTATTGCGAGTACGAAACTGCGATAGGTGAAATGTTGTGAAAGCACACAAAACGGCATGAACAAGCCAAATACTGCGTGTTGTACCGTTACAAGTGCGAAACTGCTATGTTGTGATATTCTCGTTAAAGCGCATGGAAGCATCGTGAAACCTTAAAGAACGTTGTCATTTAGCGAGATACAGGGTTCTGTACTGCAATAAGTTGGTGAAAAACTGTGAGGTTATGCAAATATCCTAATTGTGAACTAAACAGTGTAATAGAGCGTTTTTTATTACAAGTGCGAATGTTAGGTTAGGTTAAGATATGAACCGTCGTAAAACCGCATTAATCAATGTCACTTAGTGAGATGCAGTGTTTTTCACCATTACAAGTCGGGAACTGCGATATCTAATGTGAAAGCGCTTGCAAACGTCGTTAGGTTAGGTTAGGTTAGGTTAGGTTAGGTTACGTTAGGTTAGGTTAGGTTAGGTTTGGTTAGGTTAGGTTAGGTTAGGTTAGGTTAGGGTATGTTAGGTAAGGTTTGGTTAGGTTAGGTTAGGTTAGGTTGGTTTAGGTAAGGTTAGGTTAGGTTAAGATATGAACCGCGCTAAAACCGCATTAAACAATGTCACTTAGTGAGATGCTGTGTTTTTCACCATTACAAGTCGGGAACTGCGATATCTAATGTGAAAGCGCATGAAACCGTCGTAATCTTGTAGAAAACATTGTAAAGTAGCGAATAAAACGTTTTCTAACCATAGAAGTGCGAAGGTTCGGTTAGTTTGAGTTATGTTAGTTTAAGCTAGGTAGCGTCGTGAAACCACCAAAAACGACGTCATCTAACAAGATAGTGTTGTTTTAATGCGAGTACGAAACTGCGATAGGTAAAATGTTGTGAAAGCACACAAAACGGCATGAACAAGCCAAATACTGCGTGTTGTACCGTTACAAGTGCGAAACTGCTATGTTGTGACATTCTCGGTAAAGCGCATGCAAGTATCGTGAAACCTTAAAGAACGATGTCATTTAGCGAGATACAGCGTTCTGTACTGTAATAAGTTGGTGAGAAACTGTGAGGTCAAGCAAATATCGTAATTGTGAACGAAACAGTGTGAGCGTCTTTAGATACAAGTGCGAATGTTAGGTTAGGTTGACATATCAACCGTCGTAAAACCGCATTAAACAATGTCACTTAGTGAGATGCAGTGTTTTTCACCATTACAAGTTGGGAACTGCGATATCTAATGTGAAAGCGCTTGCAAACGTCGTTAGGTTAGGTTAGGTTAGGTTAGGTTAGGTTACGTTAGGTTAGGTTTGGTTAGGTTAGGTTAGGTTAGGTTATGTTAGGTTAGGTTGGGTTAGGTTAGGTTAGGTTACGTTAGGTTAAGGTATGAACCGTCGTAAAACCGCAATAAACAATGTCACTTAGTGAGATGCAGTGTTTTTCACCTTTACAAGTTGGGAACTGCGATATCTAATGTGAAAGCGCTTGAAACCGTCGTAATGTTGTAGAAAGCAATGTAAAGTAGCGAGTAAAACGTTTTCTAACGATAGAAGTGCGAAGGTTAGGTTAGGTTAGGTTAGTTTAAGCTAGGTAGCGTCGTGAAACTACCAAAAACGACGTCGTCTAACGAGATAGTGTTGTTTTACTGCGAGTATTAAACTGCGATAGGTGAAATGTTGTGAATGCACACAAAACGGCATGAACAAGCCAAATACTGCGTGTTCTACCGTTACAAGTGCGAAACTGCTATATTGTGATATTGTCGTTAAAGCGCATGTAAGCATCGTGAAACCTTAAAGAACAATGTCATTTAGCGAGATACAGCGTTCTGTACTGCAATAAGTTGGTGAAAAACTGTGAGGTTATGCAAATATCGTAATTGTGAACGAAACAGTGTAATAGAGCGTTTTTCAATACAAGTACGAATGTTAGGTTAGGTTAAGATATGAACCGTCGTAAAACCGCATTAAACAATGTCACTTAGTGAGATGCAGTGTTTTTCACCATTACAAGTTGGGAACTGCGATATCTAATGTGAAAGCGCTTGCAAACGTCGTTAGGTTAGGTTAGGTTAGGTTAGGTTAGGTTACGTTAGGTTAGGTTTGGTTAGGTTAGGTTAGGTTAGGTTATGTTAGGTTAGGTTGGGTTAGGTTAGGTTAGGTTACGTTAGGTTAAGGTATGAACCGTCGTAAAACCGCAATAAACAATGTCACTTAGTGAGATGCAGTGTTTTTCACCTTTACAAGTTGGGAACTGCGATATCTAATGTGAAAACGCTTGAAACCGTCGTAATGTTGTAGAAAGCAATGTAAAGTAGCGAGTAAAACGTTTTCTAACGATAGAAGTGCGAAGGTTATGTTAGGTTGAGTTATGTTAGTTTAAGCTAGGTATCGTCGTGAAACCACCAAAAACGACGTCATCTAACGAGATAGTGTTGTTTTATTGCGAGTACGAAACTGCGATAGGTAAAATGTTGTGAAAGCACACAAAACGGCATGAACAAGCCAAATACTGCGTGTTGTACCGTTACAAGTGCGAAAGTGCTATGTTGTGACATTCTCGGTAAAGCGCATGCAAGTATCGTGAAACCTTAAAGAACGATGTCATTTAGCGAGATACAGCGTTCTGTACTGTAATAAGTTGGTGAGAAACTGTGAGGTCAAGCAAATATCGTAATTGTGAACGAAACAGTGTAATTGAGCGTCTTTAGATACAAGTGCGAATGTTAGGTTAGGTTGACATATCAACCGTCGTAAAACCGCATTAAACAATGTCACTTAGTGAGATGTAGTGTTTTTCAACATTACAAGTCGAGAACTACGATATCTAATGTGAAAGCGCATGAAACCGTCGTAATCTTGTAGAAAACATTGTAAAGTGGCGAGTAAAACGTTTTCTAACGATAGAAGTGCGAAGGTTAGGTTAGGTTAGGTTAGTTTAAGCTAGGTAGCGTCGTGAAACTACCAAAAACGACGTCATCTAACGAGATAGTGTTGTTTTATAGCTAGTATTAAACTGCGATAGGTGAAATGTTGTGAAAGCACACAAAACGGCATGAACAAGCCAAATACTGCGTGTTCTACCGTTACAAGTGCGAAACTGCTATATTGTGATATTCTCGTTAAAGCGCATGCAAGCATCGTGAAACCTTAAAGAACAATGTCATTTAGCGAGATACAGCGTTCTGTACTGCAATAAGTTGGTGAAAAACTGTGAGGTTATGCAAATATCGTAATTGTGAACAAAACAGTGTAATAGAGCGTTTTTAGATACAAGTGCGAATGTTAGGTTAGGTTAAGATATGAACCGTCGTAAAACCGCATTAAACAATGTCCATTACTGAGATGCAGTGTTTTTCACCATTAAAAGTGGGGAACTGCGATATTTAATGTGAAAGCGCTTGCAACCGTCGTTAGGTTAGGTTAGGTTAGGTTAGGTTAGTTTTGGTTAGGTTAGGTTAGGTTAGGTTAGGTTAGATTAGGTTAGGTTGGGTTGAGTTGGGTTAGGTTAGGTTAGGTTAGGTTAGGTTGGGTTAGGTTAGGTTAGGTTAGGTTACGTTTGGTTAGGTTAGGTTAGGTTAGGTTACGTTAGGTTAGGTTAGGTTAGGTTTGGTTAGGTTAGGTTAGGTTAGGTTAGGTTAGGGTATGTTAGGTACGGTTTGGTTAGGTTAGGTTAGGTTAGGTTGGTTTAGGTAAGGTTAGGTTAGGTTAAGATATGAACCGCGCTAAAACCGCATTAAACAATGTCACTTAGTGAGATGCTGTGTTTTTCACCATTACAAGTCGGCAACTGCGATATCTAATGTGAAAGCGCATGAAACCGTCGTAATCTCGTAGAAAACATTGTAAAGTAGCGAATAAAACGTTTTCTAACGATAGAAGTGCGAAGGTTCGGTTAGTTTGAGCTAGGTAGCGTCGTGAAACCACCAAAAACGATGTCATCTAACGAGATAGTGTTGTTTTATTGCGAGTACGAAACTGCGATAGGTGAAATATTGGGAAAGCACACAAAATGGCATGAACTAGCCAGATACTTCGTCTTGTGCCGTTACAAGTGCGAAACTGCTTTATTGTGATATTCTCGTTAAAGCGCATGCAAGTATTGTGAAACCTTAAAGAACGATGTCATTTAGCGAGATACAGCGTTCTGTACTGTAATAAGTTGGTGAGAAACTGTGAGGTCAAGCAAATATCGTAATTGTGAACGAAACAGTGTAATTGAGCGTATTTAGATACAAGTGCGAATGTTAGGTTAGGTGGAGATATCAACCGTCGTAAAACCGCATTAAACAATGTCACTTAGTGAGATGTAGTGTTTTTCAACATTACAAGTCGGGAACTACGATATCTAATGTGAAAGCGCATGAAACCGTCGTAATCTTGTAGAAAACATTATAAAGTTGCGAGTAAAACGTTTTCTAACGATAGAAGTGCGAAGGTTAGCTTGAGTTATGTTAGTTTAAGCTATGTAGCGTCGTGAGACCACCAAAAAGGACGTCATCTAACGAGATAGTGTTGTTTTATTGCATGTACGAAACTGAAATAGGTGAAATGTTGTGAAAGTACACAAAACGGCTTGAACAAGCCAGATACTGCGTGTTGTACCGTTACAAGTGCGAAACTGCTATAATAAGATATTCTCGTTAAAGCGCATGCAAGTATTGTGAAACCTTAAAGAACGATGTCATTTAGCGAGATACAGCGTTCTGTACTGTAATAAGTTGGTGAGAAACTGTGAGGTCAAGCAAATATCGTAATTGTGAACGAAACAGTGTAATTGAGCGTATTTAGATACAAGTGCGAATGTTAGGTTAGGTGGAGATATCAACCGTCGTAAAACCGCATTAAACAATGTCACTTAGTGAGATGTAGTGTTTTTCAACATTACAAGTCGGGAACTACGATATCTAATGTGAAAGCGCATGAAACCGTCGTAATCTTGTAGAAAACATTATAAAGTTGCGAGTAAAACGTTTTCTAACGATAGAAGTGCGAAGGTTAGCTTGAGTTATGTTAGTTTAAGCTATGTAGCGTCGTGAAACCACCAAAAACGACGTCATCTAACGAGATAGTGTTGTTTTATTGCGAGTACGAAACTGCGATAGGTAAAATGTGAAAGCACACAAAATGGCATGAACAAGCCAAATACTGCGTGTTGTACCGTTACAAGTGCGAAACTGCTATGTTGTGACATTCTCGGTAAAGCGCATGCAAGTATCGTGAAACCTTAAAGAACGATGTCATTTAGCGAGATACAGCGTTCTGTACTGTAATAAGTTGATGAGAAACTGTGAGGTCAAGCAAATATCGTAATTGTGAACGAAACAGTGTAATTGAGCGTCTTTAGATACAAGTGCGAATGTTAGGTTAGGTTGACATATCAACCTTCGTAAAACCGCATTAAACAATGTCACTTAGTGAGATGTAGTGTTTTTCAACATTACAAGTCGGGAACTACGATATCTAATGTGAAAGCGCATGAAACCGTCGTAATCTTGTAGAAAACGTTGTAAAGTGGCGAGTAAAACGTTTTCTAACGATAGAAGTGCGAAGGTTAGGTTAGGTTAGGTTAGTTTAAGCTAGGTAGCGTCGTGAAACTACCAAAAACGACGTCATCTAACGAGATAGTGTTGTTTTATTGCGAGTATTAAACTGCGATAGGTGAAATGTTGTGAAAGCACACAAAACGGCATGAACAAGCCAAATACTGCGTGTTCTACCGTTACAAGTGCGAAACTGCTATATTGTGATATTCTCGTTAAAGCGCATGCAAGCATCGTGAAACCTTAAAGAACAATGTCATTTAGCGAGATACAGCGTTCTGTACTGCAATAAGTTGGTGAAAAACTGTGAGGTTATGCAAATATCGTAATTGTGAACAAAACAGTGTAATAGAGCGTTTTTTGATACAAGTGCGAATGTTAGGTTAGGTTAAGATATGAACCGTCGTAAAACCGCATTAAACAATGTCCATTACTGAGATGCAGTGTTTTTCACCATTAAAAGTGGGGAACTGCGATATTTAATGTGAAAGCGCTTGCAACCGTCGTTAGGTTAGGTTAGGTTAGGTTAGGTTAGTTTTGGTTAGGTTAGGTTAGGTTAGGTTAGATTAGGTTAGGTTGGGTTGAGTTGGGTTAGGTTAGGTTAGGTTAGGTTAGGTTGGGTTAGGTTAGGTTAGGTTAGGTTACGTTTGGTTAGGTTAGGTTAGGTTAGGTTAGGTTACGTTAGGTTAGGTTAGGTTAGGTTTGGTTTGGTTAGGTTAGGTTAGGTTAGGTTAGGTTAGGGTATGTTAGGTACGGTTTGGTTAGGTTAGGTTAGGTTAGGTTGGTTTAGGTAAGGTTAGGTTAGGTTAAGATATGAACCGCGCTAAAACCGCATTAAACAATGTCACTTAGTGAGATGCTGTGTTTTTCACCATTACAAGTCGGCAACTGCGATATCTAATGTGAAAGCGCAGGAAACCGTCGTAATCTCGTAGAAAACATTGTAAAGTAGCGAATAAAACGTTTTCTAACGATAGAAGTGCGAAGGTTCGGTTAGTTTGAGCTAGGTAGCGTCGTGAAACCACCAAAAACGATGTCATCTAACGAGATAGTGTTGTTTTATTGCGAGTACGAAACTGCGATAGGTGAAATATTGGGAAAGCACACAAAATGGCATGAACTAGCCAGATACTGCGTCTTGTGCCGTTACAAGTGCGAAACTGCTTTATTGTGATATTCTCGTTAAAGCGCATGCAAGTATTGTGAAACCTTAAAGAACGATGTCATTTAGCGAGATACAGCGTTCTGTACTGTAATAAGTTGGTGAGAAACTGTGAGGTCAAGCAAATATCGTAATTGTGAACGAAACAGTGTAATTGAGCGTATTTAGATACAAGTGCGAATGTTAGGTTAGGTGGAGATATCAACCGTCGTAAAACCGCATTAAACAATGTCACTTAGTGAGATGTAGTGTTTTTCAACATTACAAGTCGGGAACTACGATATCTAATGTGAAAGCGCACGAAACCGTCGTAATCTTGTAGAAAACATTATAAAGTTGCGAGTAAAACGTTTTCTAACGATAGAAGTGCGAAGGTTAGCTTGAGTTATGTTAGTTTAAGCTATGTAGCGTCGTGAGACCACCAAAAAGGACGTCATCTAACGAGATAGTGTTGTTTTATTGCATGTACGGAACTGCAATAGGTGAAATGTTGTGAAAGTACACAAAACGGCTTGAACAAGCCAGATACTGCGTGTTGTACCGTTACAAGTGCGAAACTGCTATAATGTGATATTCTCGTTAAAGCGCATGCAAGCATCGTGAAACCTTAAAGAACGATGTCATTTAGCGAGATACAGCGTTCTGTACTGCAATAAGTTGGTGAAAAACTGTGAGGTTATGCAAATATCGTAATTGTGAACGAAACAGTGTAATAGAGCGTTTTTCAATACAAGTACCAATGTTAGGTTAGGTTAAGATATGAACCGTCGTAAAACCGCATTAAACAATGCCACTTAGTGAGATGCAGTGTTTTTCACCATTACAAGTCGGGAACTGCGATATCTAATGTGAAAGCGCTTGCAAACGTCGTTAGGTTAGTTTAGGTTAGGTTAGGTTAGGTTACGTTAGGTTAGGTTTGGTTAGGTTAGGTTAGGTTAGGTTATGCTAGGTTAGG